>NC_140089.1:90162081-90336355 GCF_964237585.1 Gallinula chloropus
AAATGAATATTTTTACTTGATTGGCGGAGACAGAAAGAGAGAAAGAGAGACTGATAAACCTGTAGGAAGGTGCTGCATGCATTCCCTTGCAAATTAGTTCTCAGGCTAGCTCCTGGACAGCTTACAACATCCTTCGCTTCATAGACTGAGCCCCTCAGGAGTAGCATGGCACACATCAGCCACGCACAAGGGCTGCGTGGGCTATCACACATGGTCACTGCTGTGACATTTAATAGCATTTTGATCACTGATGGAAAAATGGAAAAAAGGCACATTTTTTCCCCAATATTATCTTTATTTAAGCCTTTCCCTTCCCACCCCCCCCCCCATGGGGAAAAATGTTATGTTAGAATATGAGAAACAGTTCCAAGTTCACACTAAGTAGTCAGCACATAAATTTGGATGTCAGATGCCCCTCCTCAGTGTTTTGAAGTCTCTCTCTCTCTCTCTCTCTCACTTTTCTATATTTAAATTTAACACTATAGAGATAAGCGCATCCCTCTGCCAGCCCTCCCTCTGCAGCCCTGGTGGGACACGCCTGGATCCACCACCCTGGGAGGGTGGTCTCTCCTCTACATCACAGAACATTTCTGCTCAGCAGCCTGTTTCATTTCGGTGAAGGTGGCTTGTGCCTTTTCTTTGATTGCATCCATGTCCATATTCTGGATGTTCTGCAGCTGTCCCAGGATAGAGTCCTTGTCCTCTTCCTCTACCTGGTCTTCTGCCACCATCTTCTGAAGGTCTTCTGGCAAACCCACGTCATCTCCAGCCATCTGTATTTGATTCTCATCCAGTTCACTCTGATAAAAAAAGCAGAGAGTAAGAACAGTATGTGAGAGAGTTTTTGCGTCCCCAGGGTCTGCTGCTGGGTCTCCTGTTGGTTGGTTGGTTTGTTTGTTTGGGGGAACCACCGACACACATGTGGAGATCTTCAGCCAATGTTTTCAGACACAGTGTATGAGTTCAGGGGCTCAATTGGCCCCCGTTCAAGTGCTGTGGTTTTTCAGACACTGAATTGTAGTTCTTCGAAGGGTTTCCATAGCATTAAGTCACCATTATAGAAAGCTTTGCAATGCGTGTAGATACGGCAGAAAACCCACCATAAGGCATCTGTGCCCACCCAAGACACTGCAGTACACTGCCTAGGCTGTCGTCTGCTGTGTGACTTGGTTGATGATGCAATAGCATTAGGAAAACTCTGTGGCTGCCGTTCCCCTATTCATTTGGTGGTGGGTATTTCTAGATATCACCACTAAACTGGAGCTTTCCTGAAGAAAGATGCATTCATCTTAGGACAGAGTTACTGGAGAAAAGGTCTCCATCTTCCCCAAACCACATCCAAACCATGTCTCAAACTTTGGTTGGCATCTCAGAGCTGCGAGGAAGGGCAGGGGCTGCTCGGCTGCAGTGCTGGTAAGTGGAGTAATAGGAGGACTTGGACAACAAAAGCATGGATGGAGGTTGGGTGTGAGTCTGAGGAAGGAAAAGGAGACAGGGCAAGGAACTGGTTAAGCAATTACAAGAGCTGAGAGGCAGTAAGTGCTACACACACTTGCTTCCTGCCTGCCCGCTGGAACGCTGTGTCAGTGGGGCTATGTCAATTCTTCAAACAATGGTGATTTTGTTCATATTTTGTGGTGGGTTCTGATGGATCCAGAGCTCAGAAGAACAAGTTATTTTGACACAGTTCACACATCAAAGATAAGCATTAATGCCTCATTACATCTCCAAAATGAAGCATGACAGCAGCAAAGGCCTGATATGAATGAGCAGCACCGCTGTCAGCAGGAGGTGGTTCTGAGAGTGAGAGGGGTCTTGGATTTGCATGAATGAATGCAGGAATGAATGGGAGGACGTATGTGAGCAATGTCTGTGTGGTTTCAGGCCCTAGGAAGGACAGGCAGATGGGGATGCATGACTGCATAGCCCCTGTTTACAGCCACATATATATATATATATTTGCAATAACCATTCCTCCCTTTAACCCCATCTCTGCCTGTATCTTTTATGTATGCATGGAGCATACATGAAAGATGATCATGATCGTGATCGTTACTGCTTGGTGGCTGATTTGGGCGAGGGTGGCTCAACCCCTTTGCCTAAGGGTGGCTGCTATTGGATCTGTGGGAGATAGAAACAACACCCCAATCAGCAGACGCATTCTTTATTGCTTGTGTAGCAGGAACAATAGGCATTAAGCTTTTAATCAGCAAGTGCTGGCTATCAGAGGAATGGCCCCTTTTGAAATTCTCCCCAGTAGCAGTAGAGGATAGTAAAGAAAGTCACCGTGTTTGTTACTGAGAAAGTCCCCTGAGGAGACAATCACTCATGGTCTTTCCTTTGGAGGTTTTTACAGCTGAATTCATCATCACTGCTCATGACTGTACGTTCCCTAGAGAGACACCCATACATTGGGCAACGAGAACAACCGTCAGCACATTCTTGCACCAAAGGCCCCTGTCCTACTGAAGCCTGAGATGTGATGCGCAACACAGTTTGGGG
Source organism: Gallinula chloropus (assembly GCF_964237585.1). Taxonomy (NCBI): domain Eukaryota; kingdom Metazoa; phylum Chordata; class Aves; order Gruiformes; family Rallidae; genus Gallinula; species Gallinula chloropus. The sequence goes on from NC_140089.1 coordinate 90,164,584, forward strand.
CATTCAGAGCGCTCTCTGACCAAAAAAGAATGTATCCAGATGTAGTCCAAAGCAGCACAGCTCTGCCCAAGCCACCTCCCTCTACCCACCTGGTGTTTAGCCTGCAGCATGTTCCATATGTATGCCCTCTTCTCTTTCTTCTAAACTTTGACAGATCTGGTCCTTTTAACTTGGATTCAAAATGGAAATGTAGCACTAAGTGTCTGATTTTTACCTGTTTTTTGTTGGGTTGTTGTTATTTTTTAAGCCTGGTGGAAACAATATAAGCTTGTTTTCTCACCAGGAGAGATCAGAAGTTTTTCCCACGGGATGCTCTTAAAGTCAAGCTCATGCTGCAAGTGTCCGAGCACAGAGCCTACAGCTCCAGTCATTCCATCTGAGAGTCAGGACCAGAACCGTGGTGCTGGAGAAGCAGTGTGCCGTCAGTGTGAGCAGGGTGTGAAGGTCCCTACTGAACCAGCACACACAGGGAGGGGGGAGCAGCTCTTGCCCCAGGGACAGTGGCACTACCCTGCACCAGGATGCACCCAGCCCAAACTATAGAGAGCTCCCAAACCAAGCAAGCCTCGTGGACAGGACATCTGGGGCCAGAAAGCCCCTCTGGACACCAGTGGGACTGCCTGAATGTTCTTTCTCTTGATGACTTCACTCCCCATGGTCTTCAGGTCTCTGCAAGCATTCAGCCACCTTTATAGGACCTCTGAGAACACAGAAGCAACATCTATTCTAGTAAATTACAGATGCCTGGCACTGGTCTCTTGCCCCAAGGCCAGCTGGCCTGGAACAAACCCACTGCGATGCTATTGAACTCTTTCGCCCCGCCGCGCAGGGTGGTCCCATCCAACTGCCTCTTGGGAATGCCTGTCCTAGCTCCCAGACTGGCCCTGGGAACTGCTTGGGAGAGTGCCCAGGCCAAAACTGGGTCAGACGCTATTCTGACAATTCAATAGGCGAGAGAGTCCTAGTGCCTGGTAATATTCTTTGACCCTGATCGTGCATCTGATGTGGTCGGACTCGGATCTGTGCTGTTACAGGTGCAATATAACACAGAGTTCTCCATGCATACATGGTACACAGGTGTAAGCGGAAAATGGGCAGTTTAAACTTCTGTTTATATGAAGTCCGATTGCCAACAAAAGAGATCAAAGTTCACAGGCTAATCCACAGGGGAGACAAACTGTTCCAGCACCCCTGTGTGACGTACTGCTGTCCTTATGGCCAACTTACCCTCATACCCATGCCTATGTGCAGAGGTCCTTGAGGAGCTGAATCCAGACCCACGATTCATCGCCTGCAATGCACCAGTTACAGAGTCAAGGGTTCATCTTGCCTGGATCTGTGCATAGGATTGTGGAGATACAGCAGCCCCAGGCTGACCTGCACCATCCAAGGGCAGCAGGATCCTCGGAAATAGGTACAAACTGGTTGGAACCAGCAGCCTCCCCACCCTGCAAGCACCCCCTTGTGCCATCCCTGCATAGGGATGGCAGCTCAGAGCATAGGGAAGGTGTGCAGAAACTGCTCAGTCCCCCAGCTGTCAGGGCCTTGTGGGTACCTTCATGCCACTGTCCAAATGGGCTTCAGTGAGAACCCCGTCTCCTCAGGGTCCAGAAACCCTGTTTCATCTCCTGCTGGCCCCCAGTCTTGCCCTAAGCTGCACCCCAGCCGTGCCTGTGCCAAGGTGGTCCCCTGCTGAGCCCAGCAAACTGACTGGTTTTTCAGGATGGACCGTGCTTTGCCTTCCCTGTCGCTGGACCCTGCTGCCAGCCCCAGCACCATCTGCTGTGTTCAAAGCCTGCAGGGCTGTGCCTGTGGATGAGGGGTCCCCCATTGTCCTGGCCAGGCCCTTCCTGGGGAGCCATCCTGATCCCACTGCCTCCTGACATCTGCTTTCCCAATGACTTCATTTTTGTGCAGTGGATCCACTGCTGTTTCACTCTGGTCTACTAAGAAAACATTTAACTCAGCAAAAGAATTCTTCAAGCTTTGCAAATACTTGTTTTCAGATACTTGTCTGAAGCCTGTACGTGCTAAAGAGCTTCTCCTGAGAGAAACTTCCCTTTCTGGCAGGTCAATAGGCATCCCTGTGGCACAGCAAGAGCGTGCGGAAGGGCTGCGCGCAGTACCGCATCCTTCGACTCTGGAACTAACCGTGCTACTCATTAAATCAAGTCTTCACAATATTCCATCACAGCACAATAGAGCAAGAGCTGTTCAAGATTACATGACTACGTGTCCCTTTGATGGCAAGAAGCTCTCCTTTTTAATGCCTTTAGCAGCACTTGTTACTGAAAAGACACCTGATTGCATCTGAATACTCTTCCCCTCTAAATACCAGCGAACAAAAATACACCCTGCTGTTCAGTAACCGAGAATCTTGCAGAGCAATGCCTGCAGAAGGGCTTTGACTAGGGGAAGGGATCCACCTGCCTGGAGCAGATGGCATAGTCCCTTCCTGAGGTGACAGAAATTCATATCTTGCACCACCACCGCCCCCAACATTTGAACAGCAGCACTGATGCAACAACACTGACAGAGAGCGGTGGCATTTGAGGCAGCACTGTGGATATACGTGCAGATTGGTGATGTGAAAGGGGTGGTGGGGCCCATGGGGAGAGATTGCCATGCTCCAGGTGAGGTCTTTGGACAGGTTGGACTGGCCTGTGATAAGATGCTCCTCTTCTGCATCACAGACACCACCACATCCAGCCCCTGTGTTTAGACCTTGCAGAAGCTAATTGATTACTGGATCACAGCTTAGGAAAAAAGGCAATAAGTGAATAAAAGAGGTCAGTGGGTTTGGGTCTTTTTTTTTTTGTAGGTGTGGGTTTTCTTAGTTTTTTGTTGGGTGTTGTTTTGTTTTAAAATTAAGACACGTATGTACTTCTATATATATGTATCTCTCTCTCTAAACATCTTGTATGGAGGTGATGCATTGAATGGAAGATGGAAAAACCGTCCATAGATCAAATATCTCATGGCTGCATCCTTCTGATGACAAACCGAAGTTGACAATTCTGTTAATAGGATTAGGTTCATTAAGGGACTGCTTTCTCTTATAAATCTGTCCCAGATAGCACGGAGCTTTAGCACTCACACTGAAAAGGGGGCCCCGCTTAGTTCTGAACTTCATGCTTTCATTTGCAGTGCATGCTAGTGATTGATACTGGTAATATTCAGGGTTTCTGTCCCATAACATCAGGGGCTTTGTCCCTGAAACAGCTTTCATTTTTCAAAATAATTGAAGTGTTATCACAGGTCTGAGAACTTTCTGCTGCCATCATGTTGCACCACAGAGTTGAGTTTTTTTCAGAGGCATGGGGTGTGCAGGTAATAATTTCATTTTCTTCCTGATATAACACAAGTTTTCATAAGGGCTGATGAAAGGAAAGCAGACCTCCACCCACAAAATGCTATATAGGTAGGTGCAGGAAAGCATATCCTGCAAAATGTACTTGCAAGTGTTGCAACCCAGCAAAGCTGAGCACAAGCTTAACATCCTCTTTGCTGGCTTTCTGCTCTCTCCTACCTCACAGGCAAACCTTCTGCTGCTATTACTGGAATTTGGTCCCAAAGGGCACTTTGTGTACACCAAAGCCACGATCCTGCCAGAGATGGGACAGATCACCATAGCATGCTCTGGGGCACTATGAGGCGGCAGCGCACTCGTCGGACGTCGGCCAGGGGTGATGGTGGAGACCTGAACACCATCGCAGAGCTGAGGAAAGCAACAGGGATGAGAGACTTTCAAACCCAGAGACACTCAGTTCCACTGGCTGTTTGTTGAGAGCTGGGCACAGAAGTGTCCCTCGGGCTTTGAAACAGCCACCTTTTCAGGATTTAAAGATTGCAGAGTGTGGTGAGGCCGTGGGGAAACGCTGCTCAGTAGCTGCCTCAGCATACGCCTCCAAATGGAAAGCAGGGCCTAATGATATTTTACTGCTCAGCTGCTAATTAAAACACTGGTGTTTAGAGATTTAGCCCTACAATCCAATCAACCACTTAAAATCTTGTACTTCATTTTTTTGCATAATTAATCTTTCTGTAATTAAAGTTGCCCTCAGGATGTTTTCCTCTGTCTTGTCTTGTCACTATGCTGAGCACCCGTGGCCCCAAACAAATCGCATATTGCGACCGATGAATACAAAGAGCATTGTGGATAATCTGCCCTTGCTTCTCCTCTGATACACGACACCAATCATACACAGAGCTAACATACATCCCTGGTTCTCCACGCACATCCCTTTCTCTTCCAGACAGATACTCTCTCTGGAGGCAATCTGAAGCTGTGGGGCGTTTAGGCCTGCGGATGCTAGGCCGCAGCTGCCAGTGAGTGCCAACAATCCCCTCACACATCTGCTGCTGGAACAAACGTCACCCTGCACATACACCAGAGCCTGTGCTGGCACAGGCAATATGTGCAGCCTGTCCATTGCAGCCTGTCTGTTAGTCTGAAGTGAGTTCTGTAAAACCACATCCACTTTGAATTTGCTTACAAAAGCTGTGCTCAGGACCAACATGTTTGAAAAGCACGGAGAGGAAGATCAATTGGGATTTCCCCACAGCACATTTTTCCACCCAGTACCTGTCTCAAAACATTCTGCCATACTTTTTGAAGATGGCACCTCTCTCTCTCTCTCTCAGAAGGCCAGTTAGCCAGGTTTAGGTTGCAACCCCCATGTTTTCAAAGGTAGAGAAAAAACGGTTTTCATCCCTGATTATGACTGGGCCCTGCCTGCCCGGGTAAATGCAGGCTGCGTAATTCTATCTATGTCACAAGGCTGAGCCACTTTTCCTCCAAATGGTAATTTGCTTCAAGGGTTCAAGCAGATTAAGAGTGGTGCAGTTTTATGAACACGGCACTAGAGGGCCTTTGATGGCTCAGGGTTACAGAAAAGGTCAAACTAACACTCTAAGAAAAAATATATACACGATTTACAATCATGTTTACATTACAGAATTACTTTGAGTCTGAGTCACTTTGTTTTGCTTGACTTGTTGGGTCCTGTCCTGGCATTCCTGATGTATCAGTGGGAAATATTTGAAAAAGTTCAGGAGAGATGGCTGCAACTATTTTAGTTGTCAGCTGTGCTTGCCACAGAAAACCCATAAACATTCAATGATATTGCTCGCAGGTTCTCAGACCACACCACAGAGCAGGGACCCCGTCTTTTAGTGAAATGTATCTCAGTGTCTCCTCTCTGGAGGCTGGGTGGTACCAAAGAGGCCACTGAAACACAAAGAAGCCCGTGTCTTCCTGTGGCAGGTGAAGCAGCGAGCCCTGAGCTCTGCTGGCTGCAGGAGACGGGCTGACAAACAGAGAGAGTGCAGATCAGACCGTCCTAATGCGGTCTGCAAAGGGAAACCACCGGAGAACTCCGGGTAACAGCCGTTATCTCCAGGAGGCATTTGCTCAAGTTTTCAGCGAGTTGCTGAGGCCACATTTGACATAACCCTACACAAGGGATGTCTTAACAAAGCTGGAAAACCAAATCTCTCTGGAGATCTTTTACAAGCACTGAAGGAGTGACCAGGCCAAGAACATCCAAACCAACCTAAGGCTAGGTATTCCTTGGGAGAGCTCCCATGACCTTTTAACAGTCTGTGAAGAAGGAGCCTGTGTGAACCTGAGCCTCCAAAGACTTTGCAGAAATAAGCTTTTTTCACGTACAGACCCGAGTCTGGGGACGGACACAATCCAGGTTTCAGCAGAGGGAAGACTCCCATTGGTATCACAGGCTGGGGGAACACACGGGCTACATGTCTGTGTTGGAGTCGGGGGAAGCAGCTCTTCAACTTTCCCCCTTTTCACAAGAATGACTGGAGAACTCTGCAAACAGTGCAGAGTAACACAGTGTATTAGACTAAACCAAAAAATGTGAGAGGTCGGAACACGAAGTCAACTCACCTTATGCACATACCTAATAGAATAATTCAGTAAGTCCAAGAAACAAAGATCCCACTGTCTTCTCACAAGGGTCTGAACCAGATTACACAATCTCTGGAACCACTGGAAGGTGACCCAACTCCACATTAAACACCTGTTCAGAAGTTTGGATAGGTGAGGCTAGAAATGCCTCATTCTCCTTCCATTGATGGCAGAGTTCCTGAATGGCTTGCTTGGGTTGAGTACTACAATTTTTTAGCAGCAAAATTTAGGCAAGATGGATTCTTTACCTTCCTCCATCTTAATTAATCAGAAAAACACTGGAAAGAACTAGGTGAGATCACAAACTACAGGCTTACCTTAGGGAGTCTGTACTTTTCTCTCAGGTGAACCCTCAGGCAGGCTCGCTCTGCTTTTTTCTGGGCAAACGCTGCATCTCTTTCCATCCTGCAAATCAGAAAAAATGTTTCTTCAAGATACTAATAAAATGCAGTCTTCTGTGCTGACCCAGCTGCATGGCTGCAGAAAGCTACGTGCGGGAGTCATTCCCAAAGTTATGGAACTTGCCCAGAGAAGCAGTATCAGTAATGCCATGCTAAGAGGCCAGACCTCTGCCTCAACCTCGTGTTCAAGACAGTTCCCTTGAGTCCTGCAAGGAATGAAGGATACGCCGATGCTCCTCATCTAGAGTTTGCACCTGAGCTAGCTGCCATCGCTCCCTGTAACAGTGACCAAGTTCATTATACAGAACAGAGGAACAGCCTAGGCCTTGCTTATTTCATTGGGGCACTTAGAGACTCAGCTAGCTGCCTTCAAAAGCTCCTGTTCAGCAAACATGACCTTCTCATCCTATAAATGCACCCCACACACACAACATAATCCCCTCCCCCAACAGCAGAATGGTCTTTTGGTGTCAGACCAGAAGTTTACTTATCCTAGAGACCCATCTCCAACAACAGGCACTAGTGGGCACTTAGAGAAAGAATTTAGAGTGGAAGATAAGCATCCTGTACTAAAAACACCCAGCTTCCAAAAATCAGCAGTGGAGCTGGAAATCTACGCTACACCATTGTCTTTAATAGCCCAGCATGGCCTCTGTCACCTATGATGGTCCCAGTCCTTTCTGTATCCTGTTATTGTTTCAGAGCATCCTATGGCAATTAATTCCACAGCTTCCCTGTGGGGACAAACGCTTCTTTTAACTGTGACTTTATAAAATGCTTTCATTAGATTTAAGAACTGGTTGGCCCAATTACTGGTGAGATTTCTTATGTATTTATTTGCAAAATGTGTCTCCTCAAGTGGTTTTGGTACCATTTGATAACACTCACCTTCCTCCCTCTCCCTTTAATTTTTTTCCCCAGAAGCACTGTCATGGAAATTCTATGGCAACATTTATTTTGTTCACATAAAATATGTTTATTAACATAAAAGCTACTTGCAAGACAAAACGTTATTTTTCCTCTGCTTCCACAGATGAGTTTTGGGGTTTCTGTCTCTCTGAAAAAGAGAAAAAAAGCAAACACCACACACCCAGAAAGAAGAGATTGATGTTAACTGGAAGCCGTCTTAAGCCTCTTGAAGCCTGTCAGTGAGGGGAAGATTTATTTTTTTCCCAGCTCTTCTGGCATACCTTCCCTCTCTATCTCAACCTTCCTCTCCTGTTGCCTCAGAGGAGCCGCCAGCAGCCACAGCCAGCCCCTGGATCCACTCCTGACCCAGCACTACTTGTCCCTTTAGGCATCCTGCAAGGCTGCAGGGCAGATTTGAGCTCCTTGCTTGTGCTGGCATCGCAGGACGACCTGGCAAAACCTACTCAGCAGCTTCCTGCCATTGCCTGGGCACCCGTGTCCAGCCCAACCTTACACCCTTCTGTTCCATGGGACCAAGTCACTCCCTGAGGCACAAAGCTTCGTGGGAGCAGGGAACAGTGCCAGTCACGAGTAGCACAAAGCGGTGCTCCCTCCTAGCCTACACTCTCGGGGTGCTGGAAGCAAACTCTATGTGGCCATACTGGAGGCTGCCAACACAAGCCACCTCTTTGTTCCACGTGGTACACACTTTCCTGGGAAACAGCAACCTGGGCTTTTGTGTGCACTTAACAGCAACAAGTCCCAAACCGACCCCAGAACCTGAGAAGCCCCTGAAGCCAGGATGGTCACACATCAAAGGCCAAACTCTGCCCGCATGTGACTGCCACGAGGCACAGCTTCTTCTCCGACCTCCACTCTTGTACAGCCAAAAACTGGGTAAAACCCAGAACACCCTGGAGCAGACGCTTTCCCCTGACACAGATTTCTGACACGTTACTCAGCCACACCAGCCTGCACTGCCCTCAGCTAACTTCCTTCTCTTTGACAGTGCTTCATGTGTTCCTATCGTCATTTCAAGGTGTGCTTTGAGAGGTACTCCTGCACTGCTCCCTTGGTGTAGCTTGGCATGTAATGGACACGTACCGTACTTGAAATAATTCCCTTCCCAAACATCTGCCCTCTCCCAGGAACCCCCGTTTTGCTTCTCGGCTTCAATAAAGTTCCTTCCCACTAGCCAGTAGTTGTTTCTCTTCTAAACATCCCCTGGCAAAATGCACAGCAAAACATTCTGCGTTTTACCCCAAACCAAGAGATACCTATTTGAGGTTTGGTGGTAGAAATGGCTGCTGCTAAATACAGCCCTAGATACCTCAAATTCCGTCAGTCATTAACCTTTCACCTATAATCATCTTACACGAAGGATTTACACAACCATTATGTAATTGACCATTAGAGGGACAGATGCATCTGAGATTTAAAAGTCAATTGTTTTATTTATAATTGTGCATGATTTGGACTCCTGCACAGTGAGTCTTTTATTTTACCTCTGTTTTGATAGTTAAAAACAGTGAGAGGCAAAGGTGATAATTACAGATGAAATAAAATGAAATTTAATCAGCTGGAAAGTTCTGCTTTACTTAGTGGATCTTAGAAAACATAACTGAAAATGCAACCACAAAAAATAACTATCTTAAGACTTTTCTCTAGGTAAACATCGTCCGTTTGACACAGTACTCACTACTTTTCACGTGTGCCACAATACATGTGGACAAATAAAAGATTATGGATTGAAAGTGGACTCCACATGGAGTTGTAGGAGAACAAATCATGCACATTTCCGATTTACTTTCCACACTACAAGCAGCTTTGTACCTATGCAAAAATTTGATAGATAAAGTCACATCAACCAGGAATGAATCCAGCATATCAAAGTGTGGAGATAGAAGGGAAGCGTAGGAGAGAGTTGCAGGATGGGGGGGAGGAAGGGGAACATAATATTTTATCATTTCCATTTCCAGCTGGTGAACTTTCATGTTGGAAAGTCTCTTTAGCCAAGATTCTTCTGCATAAAGAAAAGGGGGGGGGGGTGTGGGGTGTGGAGGGGAAGGAGCTGAATGTTTGGCTTTTTCTTGGGCTAGTTTATCTGCAGAGAGTTACCGAGAAACAGCCCCATACTGCTAATAAGGGAACAGGTACTCACTTCTCCTCAACCACTTGCTTTTGATATTCCTCATACTCCTCTCTGGTCATTCCTGCAGCTGCTGCTGGATCAGAAGGAGTGCTTTCTTCTTTGCTTTCTTCCCCTCCACCTCCAAGTCCCAAATTCTTTACCTGGTTGCTCAACATACTTTTCATTAGAAAGGCCATCTTCTCAAGGAAAAAGGAGCTACAAGCAAGTGACTACAAGAAAGCCACACCAAACTAAAAATGTTTTCAAACCCAACAATTGTAAGCAAGAGAGTTTCTACAGCCACATCAGCTCTTCAAGGGCACAATGCTAGTGAAACGTGAATGACAAAACCAGTTTGTCAGCCATAATCTGGATTAAAGAGTGAACTCCTTAATATATAGAGGCAGATGGTTCAGATTACTCCCAAAAAATCATTAGATGCAGCTACCTACTTTTTATATTAATACCTTAAGCTAATTGTGCACACACAAAAATCAATTATAGCGTGCAACAGCATTTTTATTTCTTCAGTTCTGAAACTCTCACTTTCACAGTGATGAAAACATTCCCTGGAAACACAAAGGATCTGAATTTAAATCCTGGTTGACTAAATAGCCGTGGTAAAATTGTAAAATTCGGGCTACTGTGCAGAAAACCCTTTTGGATTTACACAATCAAATGAGATTTGAAAACTGGAATTCATTAACATTAAGCAAAACAACCCCAGTCCTTTCTGTCGATGCTGTTTCACGTGGGACAGACAGCACATTGGGTTATTTTTCTTCTCCCACTTTTCATAAGGTTGGTTTGTCTGAGATGAATTGCTGCTATCATTACTTTTCTTTTTCTTCGGTGGAGTAATCACATCTTCCTACTTTATATTCCAGAGTTCATTTCGACTCCCAGACCACCACTTTGGCGCTGCACAGAATACCCAGTGTCAGCACCGGAGGAGCTGACTGATGCTGCACGCTGTAATACGGCCTCGGTACCTGCTGTTCCTGGGTTGCCTGTGCAGCTCCTCATCTTTCAAACTTGTATCCACATCACCAGGGCTGTTTAGGTGAAGGTTCTCAGGATCTGCTACCTACACCAGACTACGTTGGGAAGGAAAGTCATCTGCTAGCTCTCCAAAGTTCATTACATTGGGTTCTGAGCATTGTACTGTGACTGTGTGCACCTTAATGAAACATTCTGTAATTTTGATTATCCAAATGGTTCTCCCAGTACTCGCATAATTTCACTGAGATGGGAGGATTCCAGCTTGCCTAATGCCTTGATCTGTATTAGAGCCTTTCTAATTAAAGCAGACCTGTTACTATTTAAATAATAATTTAAAAAAGGCAAGCAGGACATTCTCTAATCCTGGATTATTAGTGATTAAATGAGAAACCTTACATTTCTTTTTGAAATAGAGAATCTTTGAGAAGCGAGAATTCTGAATCACAAAAAACCTGCATTGGTATACAAATACCTAAAAGCATCTTTCTTAAATTAAAATTTATTTTTATGTAATCACTGTGCACCTTCAGAACTATGCAAAACTCGCAAGAGCTTGTGGGAAGAGTCAACTTGCTACATCTAACATCTAAATTGATTATCAAAACTGAACTGTACTTGCCCAAATGGCTAAAAGCACTGGGATCATAGGCACTGGACAGCTAATCCCAGTTTAAGTGAGAAATGCTGAAATTGAGCAGTCCCTAGCCTGAAGCTGAGTGCAGAAACTTAATTAAGATTCATTATCTGGCAAAATTAAACCCCTAAAGGTCCAGCATTAGTTTTATGCTTAAGGTAAAACTGCTCCTACCTCAGACTTACTTCAGGATGGGCCTGGCAAAGTCAGTCTGACTTTGTGACACCCGGAGATTTCTCCCGTTCAGGCTGCTGCCTCTCTGAGGAGCCTGACAGGCAGAATGGCTGGAGATGTCCCTTATTTCCCATCCTTCCACATTTTGGAGGAGACTGTTTGTTCAGAAGAGCCGATGGCTAGCGGGATGCTGTGAGTCAGCTGTCACTGTGCAGGTGTGCTGGTTCCTCATAGCCTTCTATGATGTCATCACCGGCTGGGTGGATGGAGGGAGAGCAGTGGATGTCATCTACCTTGACTTCAGCAAAGCTTTTGATACTGTCTCCCACAACATCCCGATAACAAAGCTGAGAGAGCACAGGATAGATGAGTGGACAGTGAGGTGGGTTGAAAATTGGCTGTCGGACCAAGCCCAGAGGTGATCAGTGGAGCAGAGTCTGATTGGAGACCTGTGACTAGCGGTGTTCCCCAGGGCTCGGTGTTGGGTCCAGTCCTGTTTAGTATCTTCATTGACGACCTTGATGAGGGAACAGCATCCACCCTCAGCAAGTACCCGATGATACAAAGCTGGGAGGAGTGGCTGACACGCAGGACACTGCGCTGCCATCCAGAGAGACCTGGACAGGCTGGAGAGCTGGGCAGGGAGAAACCAGATGAGGTTCAACAAAAGCAAGTGTAGAGTCTGGCACCTGGGGAGGAACAACCATTTGTATCGGTACAGGCTGGGGGATGACCTGCTGGAGAAGAGCTCAGTGGAGAAGGACCTGGGAGTCCTGGTGGATGACAGAGTGGCCATGAGCCAGCAGTGTGACCTGGTGGCTAAGAGAGCCAATGGGATCCTGGGGTGTATCAGGAGGAGTGTGGCCAGCAGATCAAAGGAGGTGATCCTCCCCATCTGCTCTGCCCTGGTCAGGCCCCACCTGGAGTACTGTGTCCAGTTCTGGGCTCCCTGGTATAAAAAGGACAGGGATCTCCTGGAGAGAGTCCAAAGAAGGGCCACGAAGATGATTAAGGGCCTGGAGCATCTCCCCTATGAGGAGAGGCTGCATAAGCTGGGGCTGTTCAGTCTTGAGAAGAGAAGACTAAGGGGGGATCTAATTAATATCTGTAAGTATCTTAAGCATGGAATGCAGGGGGAATTAGCCAGCCCCTTTTCAGTGGTCTGTGGGGACAGGACAAGGGGCAATGGCTGCAAGTTGGAGCACAGGAAGTTCCACACCAACATGCGGAAGAACTTTTCCCCAGTGAGGGTGACAGAACCCTGGGACAGGCTGCCCAGGGGGTGTGGAGTCTCCTCTGGAGAGATTCAAGACCCATCTGGACGCCTGTCTGTGCAATATGTGCTAGGGAGCCTGCTCTGGCAGGGGGGTTGGACCCGATGATCTCTCAAGGTCCCTTCCAACCCCTGCAATTCTGTGATTCTGTGATTCCAGCAGACTGTAGCACGGCCAATGATGCTACTGCTGTTCCACTGCACACCTGTACCACCAGGTATGCGCTTGTCCCACTGCCCAGCAGTGCTTCTACAGTGAACACCCAGCCTGGAGACAACACGGACAAGCAGAGATGATCACCTGCAACCCTTTTGCCTTCTGCTAAAAGCAGCCCTTGCCTGCTTTGCTCTCATTGGCAAAGTCCTGCAAACAGCCCCGGTGCAGCATCTCTCAGGAGGAGGACAGTCTTCAGGCGAGTATTCCACCTGCTGAGGAGTAGTGGCAACCTCATGACCCACAGCAAGAGCACAGAAGCCCCTCTCTGTAGCCAAATTTAAAGGCAAGAAATCAAAATAAAGGGTTCTTTCTAGAAATTTAATTTAAATACTGCTCCAAGAGCAAGTTTCCCTCTAACTTAAGCAAAATCAAACTCAAAGGCTCGCTACCAGTTTATCTGGTGGAACTGGGCCGTATGAAAACCACCTGACAGTACCCAAACAAGAGAGGCATCTCCAACCCCAGAAGAGAATTCAGCCACAGAACAGGCTAATCATAGAGCAAAATCCAAAAGCCTCCCAGGCAGGCATGCATCCTAACTTCCAGACTTTTCTGGACTATGCTCCCAACACACAGTCATGACAGACAACTCCAACCGTGTCATTCGGAAGTATCCCAGTGTTCGTTGGGAGGACCAAGACTCCCCCCCTCCCTCTAGGCAGAATCACCTTTTGTATAAGTTGGCATACTAGATCATAAGTGCAGAAAGAGAGAAACGAGTATTTTAGGTCTTTCTGAGCTTGAATAGATTCAATTAAAGATTCCTCTCCCTATTAGAGAAATTACTCCTGGCTGGGGGAAGATGATGGTCAGTGAGGGAATTCCTGAGGGAGGTTACCAAACAGTTTACTGTATAGAACAGTAGAAAACACACCAGCAACCAAAAAAAACCCCAAACCAACTGCACAGAGACACAGACTGACTTGGTTGGGGTGGGCACCAAACAGGAGCAGAGTACAGGGGAGGCAGCAGATCGGGGCATCTGAAAAAAAAACTTCAGACACAGAGGCAACCTTCACATCAGAAAAAATGATACTTCATACAATCAAAGCAGCCAGCAAGCAACTTGATTCGCTGCTAAGATTCATAAGGTGACACACAACTTTACATTTGACCCCAAGTGTCTGATACTTAAGCCAAGCCTGACACTCTTTAACACGAACTTTCAGACACGTCTCTTCCTTTTAGGTTAGTCTCTTGCATTAGATGGCCACAGAGGCTGTGCACCCTTCGCACAGCATGACTTGAGGCTGGGCTGAGTGCATCTCAAACCAAGGGCAGCCATCTCTCTCTTCAGCAGGGGCAGAGCCTCAGCCTCTGAATGCTGCTAACACTCCAGGATCAGGCAGGACTGAGCCTGGGTCCCAAAGCACTGAAACTGAGCAGCAGAGGGTAAAGAACACTTCAAATGCACTTGCTTGGATCTCATGGACATGTACCACATTAAAAGGAAAAAGCTTACTAAAAATATGCATCTTTATTCAAATAAGGTTCTCTCTGAACTCCAAGTGTCAATTTACATTAGTCAGAAACAAGCACAGGAAAGTGTCAGCTGCGGGAATTTAAAACAAAACCAACAGAAGATAGGCTTCGGTGTTACAGTCATTGATGCACTGATGAGTGGCAAATTTTCTTCAGACAGGAAGTTAGGCAATTTACAGACCGTATCATGAATTTTACTTTTGAAAGGTTCATGTGTGACCACGTATTTAACATGCCTGACTAGTACCATGAGATTGTCACTGCCAAATACTTGCTACTAATCACCCACACTTCAAATACAAGTACTAGAATTGTTTCCCCCCCTACCATCAAACTGGATTCCAAGGTGTCTTCTCCTCCTAGTCCAAAATCTCACTGGGTAAGCATCAAAACACACAGTCAGTGTTGAGAAGAAACTTGGAAGTAGCCAGCCATAGCGACAGGCTACACTGACTGACAAATACTCTTAAAGTCCAAACTCAGTGCTATCGCTTCAGGAACAGACAGGACAGAATTTGAGGCGGGCAACTGGGAGTTTTCCTGTGATCTGCTGCGAGAACACCAGGCAGTTACAGGAGGTCCAAGGAGAGATGACTGTGAAATGAAGCACGAAGCAAAGTTACCACTTTTTGGATGTTAGACCTCCTGCTCCCTAATACAAAAGCTTTCCAGCCACACTCAGGAGATACATCAGACCTATTAGCAGCACACACAGGAGCTGAGCCTCATGCTGAAGATACAATTGTAGGTTCAAGTTTTCCACAGGGACACCATCCTCAGCCCTCTCTTCTTTCTAGCAAAGACACCAAAGTATGGGCTGCTCCAGCTTTAAAACCAAGTTACGGCTGGGTAAATTCACAGTATGAAAAAACAGGCTTCCTGCGATGGCTGCATTAGAACTGTTCCTCCTGACGCCAGGCACACGTGCCAAGCCGACTGCCAGCCTCTCCATGTGGAGGGCCTCGCTGCGAGAGAGGCAGTCCTGCTCAGCTGCTGCACTGACACAGGCTTGCACTGGAAAAGAACACCACCACACATCTTCCAAACAATTTAAGATGATATATTATTAGCTAGAAGAGTCAAGTTTGTAACAGTGTAGACTCAAGGCACCTGTAAATATCTGCTGGTGTTGAAAGAACCGAGTGGATGAAGTCCTGTGTGTTATTCTGGTTTATCTGCACGTGGTTTTCCCCCCGTTGATTTACCCTATTTATCCAGTGGGGACAGCCTGAAGCAGTACTTCTCCAATTAGCACAGCAAAATCTTCTCAAACAGAGCGCTGTACCACTTAGAGTACACTACATGTTGTAGCTATGCAGACAGGTACGCAGGCAGTACTGTTTTATCGGTACGGCAGAGACATGACTTTTGGGACACTGCATTTTGTGATTTAAAATATATTGCATAGATTTATCATTTCTCCAAACTGACAGGCACAATACTGAAGTGTTCTTCATTACAGCAGATTTGGCAGCATGTGTTGACTCCAAGGGAGCAGACTGTAGGAATGCAGCAGTAGCATGCTGGATTCCAGAGAGTTTTTGCAGAGTCAGACAAACATTAAGATTTAAAAGTGAAATAACCTGATGCATTTCTGTAATTTATAGAATCCCCCCCCACCCCAACAACCCAATCCCCCTATTCTAACTCTACACACAAAGAGCTCGAGGACAAAGGTACCACAGATATGTAAACACGGTGAAATGAATTATTTTCACATTCCTAGTTGGGGCTATCTGCTTTGTTTCCTTCCTGAAGCAAATGTTCACCTGATAAACAGTATCAGAAACAGGTGTTTTCGTATTAAAGCAGGAACTGACACACAACACTGGTTCTGCAATAGCTGCTGGATTAACAAGAAAACTCCACACCTGCAGTTTAGAGTACCTGCCATATCAAGATTTAAATCGAAGCATCTCTATTTAATACATGAAAGACACAAGACAGCTTTATAAAAGGACGTATTCAAACACTAAACATACCCTTCATAAAATCAGACCTGAAGAGGTATAAAGCCATGATATCTTTTCTCAAAATGCTCCATAAATCTCCAAACAAAATTAGCCAGACTTCAAACTACAAAAAAGAAACCAGTCCCACAGTATACTTGAAGAAACTACTTTATCATGTTTTCTCTCACTGCCTAAACCAAAACCCAAAATAAAAGGAAAAGCCTTTATTTACTAGTTCTGTATATTTTGTTTTCTATGCTGGGTATCAAGAATCAGACTGTCTTTGCATCCACACATTAGCAGGTGTTGAAATCAATTCTAATTCTTCACAAAATATAAACTACATCATTCTTACACTGTTAAATCCAAGTGGCAAAGTAGCAAAGCACCCATAACAAATTTTTACATACCCCCAAAGAAAGAGAGAAGAACAGTTTGTTTGGGGTATGCTTTTTATCTTTAGGTGGTGTTTTTGTTGTTTGTTTTTTTAGAATCAGTATGTCAGGACACTTATTGGTGAGCTTTCTGCACAAACCACCCATCTGCAGGTCTCCTTCTGAACAAACACCAAAGCTGAGTGTTTCAATTCTCTCCCCTGGAATCTTGACAACAGAAGAGGAATATGGCATTTGCCTTACAGTATTGAAGAACAAGTTAGTTGAAAACAGACGTAGACAGGGTCCACAGTCCTCCCCCATCCAGCATTTACTCTGCTGCTCCCCGCTCTGTTTTTAACTTTAGCATTGAACATTTTCAGTAAGAACTCATTTTGTTTAACAAAATTCAATAATTTACAATATCGAATATTTCAAACACTAAAATTTCCCTCATTTACAGAAGTGTATCATTTTCTGTGCATACATACTGCTATTATGTACACACAAAAGGAACAGGTCATCAAAAGAACTTTTTGGCTGCTGCTTCTTGTTGACTCCTGAAAGAAAAAAACAGAAGAGAGGATGTTTGGTACTTAGACTATAAAACTAGCTAACTGGTTTAAGTATTTCATTTATCTGGGGATTAAGAGATTCCATTCCTTGTCAGCAGAGACTTAAAGAAATCAAATGTGCCACATCCCAAAATCAGAATGGTTTTTTTCAGCTTACAAAGACTGCTAGCATCACAATAGTTCCAATTTTACATCAGACACAGCAGGCAAGAAAAACATTCTGGACAGAAGCCAGAAACTGCCAAAGTACATATGAACCAATTTTGAAAATACTTCAGCTAAAATTTTCTAAAGCATCCCAGAATCTGATGTGCCTGAAGATCAACGCAGAAAGGGCAGCACATGCAACTAAGCAGCCAATGAGCCTACTGGAAACGTTATTTCCTTTTCCTTTGGCACAGAACTTCCTGAGATTTTTCTTAGTGGATACAGAAACCATGGACCAGCCACACACAGACACTGGAACTACAAGGGCATCAGAAGAACTGGAGAGCACCAGCTCCTCACTTGGGTTGGAAGCTGCCTTCCCAGCCGATGGCATGACACTGCCTACCCAAGAAACACACTCTCTCCACTCTTAGAGAAGTGGACACAACCAGAAGCTAGTGCTGTCAGCAGCACTGGCCTTGCAGCAGTATGAGTTACTTATCCTTCCACAGAGGCTGCCAGCAGCGTTTTCTCTTTGAAGGGCAGTGCATCTCTCCTGGTCCCTACTTCCTATCCCAAATCGTATGTGTGACAAGCAGGAGGAAGGCTACACCAATCTTGCCCTCCACAGGCTTTCCTTCCCCCCAGTACAAGTTTAATTTGAACATTATGACACTGCAAAGAGGAGGAAGAGCACAGAGAAAACATCCCAGCTGGCTGGGGGGGTGGGAGGGGAAGTAGTCCACACACTAACGTGTGTAGGAGGGGAACAAAGGGATAGAGTTCATGGAGGAATGAGTATGACAGGTGACTTGCAGGCATACACAGGAGAAAATACTACTAATAAAATCATGCCAGACTTTGTTAATGTATTAATAAGCTACAGTAGGTCCTGCAGAGCACCACGAGGAGCATGGCCAAGAGCACATTCCCCAAGAGAAGAGAGAGAGGGGGAGCTGCGCTTGTTCATCCTGGACAAAAGGTGGTTTCAAGGGGTCTAACAGCAGCATCCTAATACCAAGATGTTGCTGAGGAGACAGGGGCAGCTTCTTCACAGAGAAGCACATTATCAGAAAGAGATGCAGCAGTCGAAGTCAAGTGAGGCAGGCTCCCATGTGAGATACTGTTGGGCAGGGGGAGAATAAACCAAACTTCACTATGATAATAAACTGCCATTCTTGGAGACTTTTAAGACCCAATCAGTCTCAACACTAAGCCAGCTGGTCTAAATTGAGTGCTGACCCTCCTTTGGGCTGAAAGCTGAACCGGAGACCTCCCAGTCTGAATTTAAAGATTTAACATAAGCATATCACAACAACTGCAGTTCCAAGTCAGAAGCTCGAAAGTCGTTTGCTCTGTTGTCTTTAAGCGAAAGCATACTTACCTATACATGATATAACCAATGAATAACACTGTTTGCACTGCTACAAATATGAAGAAGTGCACTGTAGACAAGCACGATGGAAAGGGTGGCAAGTCCGGGCACTTGGATTTCTCACTAGCTGGCTAGAAAGCAAGAAAACAGTGTGTGAGAAGAGCAAGCAAGACATGCCATGAGAAGACTGCTGTGGGCAAAGAACCAAAACAAGGTCTTTGCAACATGATCTAAAAATCGAAACACGAGCAGCAAACATTGACAGAATGGCAGTACCATGGAAAACAATAATCTCACTCCCTGTCTCTGTCACCTTTACGTTTCTCAAGTAAACCAACTGGTGTTCATTTGCAGGTCGCAGGGGAAAGAATAAATCCTTGGTAAATTAACCCAGAAATCACAAACTTGCTGTGGCATCATATGCTAATTCAGCTGAATCACTACCTAGGCTAGACTAAGGTGCTCATGAATGTGAACAGAGTCATCTTTCACACCTAGAGACCTTAAGTGGAGCCTGCCCGAGTTTGCCCTGTTTAAAGCTCTCTCTTCTGTGCAGAAGCAACAGAGAATCTCCTCTGTATAGAGCTGTTAAGTAGGGGACAAACACAAAAAAAGCACCCAGAAAACCTAATTGCTTGACCTTGTTTCCACAGGAAATTAGACTAAAAATCATGCTCTTTGTGCAATACTTCTCATCAAGACACGGATCATGCAGTTAGGTCAAGGCAGTGCAGTTTTAGTGAAGCAGCTTAATGAAGGATTAATTGCTCCGTAAATTGCATGCTGGCTCATCCTAGCTTTTCCCTAACAGCCAAATAAAGACGTGTTACAGTCATGCTTTACACTACCAGCACATGAATTACCATATTTCGTTGTACTAAATGCTCAATGTCCCTCTTTACTACATGAAGGTGTTCTTTGATGTCATTGAAGTGCTGAGTTGTTTCATAGGCCGCTGCAGCAGAGCCAGGATGTTGAGCTCCAGTGATCAACTTTAGAGTATCAGCCATGGAATTCCTGAAACAAGAGAAACAACGAAACATCTTTCAGCACAGAACAGCTCTTCTGCAAAGAGGAGTCATTCTGGATGCCTTTTAGTCCATTAAAATTAGTCTGAAATACAGTTGCCTCAAAAAGGCAGAAAACATTTTTCCCAGCTTCCAAGAACACCGTATCAGGAATAACTATGATTATTTTTTTTAAACTATTTAATTCCACAGAGTTTCGATCTGTACAGTGCATCGTCTCCCGAAGTCATGCTGAAAGCAAGGACCAGGAAATATTCTCTTACTAGACATCTGCTTTGCCTGACTGATGAAGTCTAAAGCAAGTGTTTTATCTGAGGCTCCTGCCAAGGCTTTAGGATAAGCAGACTTTAATGCAATCTTTAAAGAAAACCAAAAGCTGTTTGGAAAATAAATAAATAAAAGCAGCCATGTAAGAAATAAAAATAAAGAAGAGGCTTTAGGGATAAGAAAAGATTTAGATACATCCTTGCTTCATGATTATCATTTATATGAGAAACTCATTTCCCATATGCAATGCCACAGTACTTAATATTGCCTGCACCTGAATTCATTTGTTCTACAACAAATTAAATTAAATCCATAAAAAGTTGAGGTTCCATAACTAATTTTGTTTGAGGTAAACTACTCAATGAGAGAAAAATACTTAATCTCTAATCAATATGTTTATATAATTTTCCCCTGCTGTGATGTCTCTTTTCAGTTGCAAAGAGGATTATTCTGCAGCCAAAATATTTATCATGTGAATGGTAATCTCCTCATTGTTAACAGAATAAACAATCAAAATGTACATACTTGGATTTCTTTTTAATTTACTTAAAACTTGACATTTTGTTCAGACAGGAGCTTACTTCGATGCCTTCAAAGTGCAGTCCTAACTCTTTGTACAGTGGTCAGCGACTTATCACAGCATCACGGGGTGGTTTGGGCTGGAAGGGACCTATTCATCCAATAAACTGACTGGCAACAACAGCATGTAATCACATTTCCGAGTGTTAGGCAAAGTTGTGTTACTGATTTTTAAGTGACACACACTGGTTGTGAAAACAGCAAGTGAAGCATCGAAACATAAACATTTACAAATAACCTTCACAAAGATGCTGCCCATCTTTTAGTTTTGCATCAGCTGCTCTGCATGCCATTGAAATAAAGTAAAATAACCCCACCCACAGAATGAACTTAAAAAAAAACCCCAAACAACACACAAACATACACCCTTAAAAAAACCCAAACATGAGAATAGACTAGAAAGGTTCTTATCTATCCAGAGGCACTCTGACAACTCTGCAGAAGCAAAAACTGCAAGCACAGATGTGCTGTACTAGTGCTACCACAGCTTTTATGCCATTGCAAGAGCCATGCAGCATGCTTAAGCTATTCAAAGCAGTTACTAAGTCAAAGCCACACACTAAACTAATCTACACAACTCTATCAAGTTGTAGATACAACACTTCAACGGAGAGGCTTTCAGTAATTATGGCCCCTACTAAATACTGGATTAACAATATACTTTTCTTTAAACAGAAACCAGCTAGTTTTTCCTAAAAGTATCACTTCAACACACAAATCAACCTATCATCCCAGGCTACCAGTACTCTGCATTCTTCCCACGTCACAAAAACACTGTTCACTTTTAGTGAGAAGATGGAATAATTCACCCTTTGCTGTCAGTCCTGTCAAAGCCCCATCCCACAGCCAGCACGTCAGAGAATCCATCGCTTCCCACAGCGTCATTCCCAGTTACTTCAGATAATGTAACGCACAGGGAGTTCCACAAAACTCTCAACATTTACCCCAGGAAGCTCATTTTTAATACTGCAGAGTTATCAAAAGGAGTTACCAAAGAGCCACTTGCTTCGGTAAGCCCCCACAAACAAAACTAGCCAAGCCAGCCCTCACTTTCTCTCATTCTACATTTCTGGTCTGGAACTTCTACACCTCCTCCTCTGTCCCACCTTTCATTAGCACACACATTACCCAGAAACTGGTTTATATTTTCCTGGTACTCTGAATTAGTGTTATCATAGACTCTTTTAGAAGGACATGTTTCCCTGGAAGATTTCTTCTGAAATAACGCACGCCAACACGGGCAACCACCATCAGGAACACTGCCTAATCAATGCCAACAGCAACTCTGTCCATCCACATCCACCACAGTGTTTACCTTGCCCTGCGACTTTCAGAGCTGGAGCACAAGCACAACGACACGGGTTTTTCCTCTCCCGCCTAACACCACCATCGCTACAGAATTAACAGGCACCTGCACACCCACCTTCCCCCAGACTGTTCCCCTGGGTGTTAAACACAAGAGAACTTCCCTAAATAGACATGTTCTGTATCAAATTTAATTTACATCTACTTTTGCATGAACAATAGCGTGCCCATAGTTTATACTGCACAAACATGCAAGATTCTTCTGTAATCAGATGATTAAGAAATCCACAAATCTTGACAAGAAAATTACTTAAGACAGTAAGTCCTTCTCCTCCGGGATGACCAGCGGGCTGTTCATTTCAATCTATAAATAAAACGTCTCTTTAATCTAAGAAAAATATTAAGATTACGTTACGCAAACCCATACCTAGTAAGCAGTCACTGAAAGGGCAGACTGCCAATGTTAACAAGAAAATTTAATTTGCTTGCAAGGTAGAAGATTTGTCAAGAATATTAACATAAAAGCTTTCATGGAAGAACAAGTGCAAAAATGGAAGCACTCTAATCTTCATTCTACAAAAAGCTGACCTACTTAGATAAATCACAAGAGCTGCCCTAGAACTAATAGAGGAACCCCCCCTCCCAGCTGTAGGGATTGGTTTTCTCCTTTTATTTTTTAAAACCCAAGATAAGGAATTTAACTATTACAGATGAAGGGTTAAACCCACATAAAGCTGTTCCTGCTGAAGACAGCGACTGCAGAGCATCTCAGAAGCAGCACGCAGACAGCCCTACCAAACACTGGGGTTTTCCCAAATACCTCTCGGCATCAGAGCACCCTCACGATCAATTTTTGCTTCCTTGGTAACATAGTTTGAAGAGGTACAGCACACTTCTCAATCAATTTCAAAAACTGCAGCTCAAAAAGCAAAATTACTCAGCACTTGAACTCGCAAGCATCCTCACAGACACCCAGGCTTCCTGGGAAATTTGCTGGCAGAAAGTCCTCTGACAAGAGAGCAAACCAAGCACCCCATCTTTGCCTGACCTAAAAGAAATGGGGACAAGACCACTAAAATGGCCTACACCACACATCAGCACATGAAAAAACCCAACACATTCCCACCTTCACTGTGCAACATGACAGGAATTTAGTATCAGAATGTCCCCCCTTGTCTCCTCCTAGGTGCTGTGTGACAGCATGCCTTAGCACCCAACAAGCCAAGGGATTTTCAGTCACAGTCGTTTCCAGGATCTCCAAGGACAGAGACTGCAGAACCTCCCCAGGCACCCAACCCAACCAGTGATCAATAACTCTCACACATCTTCTTCTTAGGCCTGCACGGAACTTCCTGTGTTTCAGCTTGTGC
Source organism: Gallinula chloropus (assembly GCF_964237585.1). Taxonomy (NCBI): domain Eukaryota; kingdom Metazoa; phylum Chordata; class Aves; order Gruiformes; family Rallidae; genus Gallinula; species Gallinula chloropus. The sequence continues at coordinate 90,187,708 of NC_140089.1, forward strand.
CCATTACCTTTCATTCCGTCACAGGGAACCAGGGAGAGGAGTCTGGCTCTGGAGGTGGTGAGGGCAGGAGAGGCAAAGTCAGGTATTCATACCCACCAACGAGGCACCTCCAAGGCCTTTCTCCAGCCTACACAATACCAGCTCCCTCAGCCTTTCCTCCTACAACAAATGCTCCAACCCTTTAATTGCTTTCACTGACTCCCTCCAGCATTGTCCAGGCCTCTCTCATACTGGGATGCCAGTACTGGACACAGAATTGGTGTCACCAGTGCTGGCCAGAGAGGGAAAGCCATGTCCCTCAACCCACTAACAACACACTGCACAGCACAGCGCAGCACAGGACACCACTGGCGACCTCCCCTGCAAGGGCACACTGCTGTCCCACACCCAACTTACTCAAACATCTTGAAGAAATAAGCGAATTACTTAAAAAAACCTCCAAAACACAAAAGATAATAAGCAATAAATTTCAACAACTCTTATTATCTGCAGGCGTTTTCATTTGTACAGAACTGTGTCTTGGAATTCCTTACATGCCTTTACAGGTTACTTACCCTAAACAAAGCCTAAAATATATCTTATATAGTATTACACAGTAACAAACTCATATAATCATTGTACCAGGAGCAGACTGGGTATATCAACAAGATACTCCTATACACTTATTTTTAGGTTCACTAGCTGCAATTGGAACGCGTTTGTCCTCAGGTTGTTACCAATACTTCAAAATCAGAGCAACAAACATGAGGCACCAGGTTGTCACACAGCAGAAACCAGGGACTGGATTTACCTGTTGAAAGTGGAATCTCATGGTAAAAAGGCAAATCAGGGGGCACAGCCACTCTAGGGACATGAACTTTCTTTGTTATTACAGAAATTAAATGCATGCAGGGAGTCATCGCTAAGGAACACAGAAAGTCAAGTCCTTTCTCCTACTTTAATAACAGGATTTAAAAGGTGGAAAATAATATAAAATTCAAGCCATAGGCTTAATATGTAGAAAGCATTTACCTTATTTCATTTACTTGTCTAATGACCTCTTCTTGAGTTTTCACAACTGTCTCAATCTCTTGCTGGGAAACCTTGGGGTGAGGAGGAGAAAAAAAGTGATCAATTTTTACCTTGGAAAAACCAAATTGATCAGGGTGCTAAAATCAGGATAAGCCATCAATCACAGTGTATTTTTATTTCTTGATTTACCTGTCCTTGTTGACCTGGAAAACCAGCTCCTCTTTTAGCAATCTCATCTGTGACTGCAGAGACATATCTCCTCTGCTCATCCAGAATCATGTCCAATTGCCTATTAAGCTGTTTGATTTCAAGATGAATTCGATTCTGCCCCTCGAATATCTGCCTCAGTTCACGGTCACTCACAGTTTCAAAAAGCTCATCGGCTGGTAAGAGAAAAGCACAAGCAGTTCTTACATACACACGTTCCTCATAAGGTGCCTTGCACCATTCCTCTTGCACCCTCGAGGTTTCCACGTGTTGCCCCCGCCCCAGATTGACGTGTGTGATGCTGATTTATCACCACTGACATGGCAAAGAACAACTCATCGGAGCCAACCACACATTCCAACCCTGAGTTCATATTCCAACACTTGTGCAGCATGCCCCATACACTGGAAGCAGGATGCTGGTACCAGGCATAAGCCAGCATTACATTGCCAACTGTCCTTCAGAAGAGAACTGCAGGTATTCATTAACAGCCAGGTTTTAGGAAACCTGAGGTTTAAAAAGTCTCTTGCGATAGAAAACTGACTGCACACGTGGGTGAGTTCCTCCACAGTTCCAAAAAGCATCAGAAACCCCAAAAGACCCTGTGGCAAAAAGACCTTTTTTTCTTATCAATGGAAGACAATTAGTTTCAAAACCACAGACCTACATCAAACAAGACCAAGTGCAAGGTGCTGCACAGGAGCTGGGGCAATCCCAAGCACAACTACAGGCTGGGTGCGGCATAGATGGAGAGCAGCCCTCTGGAGGAATCTGGGGCATTGGTAGACAAGAAACTCAACACGTGCTTCTAGCCCAGAAAGCCACCCATGTCCTGGGCTGTATCCAGCTAATGCACTCCACAAAAGAAAGGAATAAGCTGGCTTCCATTATATTTCAAATGGATATGATTCTTTTTTGCCCAGCTCTTAAAAAAATCCAAGCCAGCCCACCACCAACAGATAACAACTTGCCTGGCTGTCCTTGCACATCAGCATGTTCCTTTTGGAATTCTTCTTTCTTTTTATCCAGTTCTTGCTGAAAGTGTTCAAACTCTTCTTGGTATTTCTCTTTATCTTTCTGAGGAATTTCTGCATCTGGTGTTTGCTTTAAAAACATCAAGGGGGGTGGGGGAAGGAAAAGATTTTTTCATGTTCTCCACCACTCCCATATAACTTATTCTCCAGCAAGGCCGCTCCCATTTCAGACTTGAAGACAATCAGTGGAGCACATTAATGTATTAGGCTGGAGTAAGAAATCAGACAATCCCTATGGAAACTCAAAGCTTTTTCCTGATGATTTCTTTTTAATCACAGAAAGTAAGTTTCACAAGGAGAGATGCTGTTCAGCAGTGCAGAAATGTGCTAGAGGTGTGGGAAGTTGAAAGCAAGAACAGATTTGTCCACTTCCCAAACAAAATGCACTTTTGCTTATTTTCTCTGCACATTTTGATCTAACATCAGGATTTTTGTTGATTCAGTGTTGCTTCAGGAGTTCTGGTCTTGAAAGCATTACTTAAGATATTACCGAAACATTACAGTATCAGTCTAACTGTTCTAAAACGTCAGGCAGCTCAGCTACATGCCCAAATCCTGACACAGGTACGCCATGCCTGGTTTCAGAGGAAACACTGTTACCCAGTGCTACGTATAAAACATATCCTAGGACATATTTTACTCATTATGTATAGAGATGCTTACTACTCCCTTCCCGGGCTCAGTCAGCTGGAAGGTCAGAAAAGACAGGACATCGTGATCATCTGCATCCAACAAACAAAACACAAGAGAAAACCACTGTCAATTGCTGCTGTTAGACCTCAGAAGTCCCAGCACTTCCCAAGTCAATCTTGCACTTGCAGAGGATCTTCGGGAAACAGCATGCTGCCCGAGTCCTCACAAGAGTTTAGGCAATGCAGAATGAGACTGCACAATGTCTTTGTCAGGACAAACTGAAAGTCCTCCCGCTCTAGCGAGGAAAAGGCCTAAGCATAGCAGCAATTTGGGAATGGGAGAGGATTAATTGCAATCATCATGGTCAAAAACTGGCATAATGGATCAGTGCCAGCACCAAAAAAACCCAGCCCCAAAACAACAAACCACAAACTCTCCTGCAAGCCCCCACATCTGTCACGACTTCTAACATCTGCTACCTGCAAGTCCCCCCGTTGCTGCAGATATTCCAAAATATCCTTGTGATGGCAACACCATGTCTTTCACCTCCGCACAAAATTCATAGTCTTCTTTATCGGGAGTGAAGCCATTGTTAATTAACACCTGGAAGGATAAACACTTACAGTTTTTACCACGAAAACCTGTTTGTGTTACCTGCTTGGTCAGTTTGCAGTAGTGGTCACAAACACAACTTACTGGGTAACTCAGCACTGAAACTAGGAAACAAAAATGATTTATTCACTCCTTACAAAGTGCACTTTTGAGCAGTGAGCAGCCTCAGGGTGTCAGACCTAATTTGTCATTCAGGAGTAACAGGTCACTTTTACCATTACAACACAGTACAAGGTCCTTCTGTTTCAGGTGACTCTTGTTGACTTTTAGAGAAACTTTTACTACCAAGTGACAGCTGTGCATTTGATTGCTGACACTCACAGCACCTTTCCAGAAGAAATCAGAAGCTGAGAAACATACACTTAATAGCTGTTGCAACCCAGCACCATTAGTGTTTTTCTCTCCTTACCTTGAAGGAATTCATAATTAAGAATTCTTGAAAAAAACCCTTATATCAGGGGTTTCCTGTTTGTCTTTAATCTTCAAAGCCCTATTAGTTCTTGGAGGTGGGAAGCCTCAAATAACAAATTTAAATCTACTGTCAGAGAGACACCTTGGGGTTTTTTTAGTCACATTTCAAGAATCTCCTACAATCAGCTAGAAAACCCTTTGCAGATCTCAGAGTGGCTGGAGAAACACCATTCAAGTCAAGGAGCTGCTCAGCCATGTGGAAGCTGAGCAGATGCTGGTTTTGTGGTGCTTCCACATGTAAGTCAACAGCAACAGAAGAGTGAGCACATGAGAGGAGTACGTTACTGTGGCCAACTCCTAAGTGCAGTCAGAAAAAGCAGCAATACCCAAGCCTGCTCAGGAAGCTACAGATGCACTGGTGTAGCTAAAAGAACTTGTCTACAATGTGAACATATGGCACCTCCCTCCAGCTTCTGCTACCGAGCTCCACCTTCCCAAGAATACTGGAATTAACACACGTGGCCTTTTGGGTTTCCAAACAGCTGCAACAATCTCACACTTAGAAATGGGGGAAACATGAGCAATTATGTGATTTCAGGGCACTTACAGTCAGTGTTTTTTGGTAGTATGTTATCTTCACTTGAACAGGGTAGGGCTTGTTACGGAAGTCTCTCTGACACGATGCCAACGCTTGTGTGGAACCATCACTGTGCAAGAAGACAACTTGCATAAACCTGCATCTTACAGTTTATCAGCCAAGCCAAGAAACCATCAGTGTATCACTAAGCAACATCACCATACTGCTCCCACACACAAGCTGTTCAAAAGCCTCTCTGAAGTGTGGGACCACCAGCACCAGAGGCTTTACACAGGACAAAACACAGTCTGCAGTGAGGGGGTCATCTGCTTCTGAGATACATCCCCACACCTGTGAACTCCAGAGAGGAGCGGAATCACGTGGAAAGCACCAACTAAGCCAGACACCTCTCTCCTCAGACAATCCAAAAAGATGTCCACTGTGCTCCTGACAATTAGTGATTATTGTGCTCAGGCAATTCACCAGTTCATTTTAGTAACAGCCAATTAGCTTTCAGTTAGTCACTTTCGTCAGTTATTAACTGTGTGTGGAAGATGTCCATAAGTGGTGAACAGGTAAAAAGTCTGTGCCTCCATCCACCCAAGCTCACCCATCCCAAAGCACATGTGCCAACAGGGGGTTAGTATAAAAACTCAAATGCAAAGGAAACAATGTTTCACAGGAAAGAAACCTTGATAAAGTTTCCCCAAAAAGAGTTTCATGCAACATTTCATTATTCAAACACAAACATTCATCATTAGCACTGAAAACAAACTTACTTCTGATGGTCATACAGAAGCTGTCCGTTGTTGCCTACGACAATCACTCCAGGATTGTTTTTCTATAAAAAGAAATAGCAAACAAATGGAACAGTTATATCTGACAGCAAGGAACATCACTGAGAGCTTTTCTGCAATAGTCACCACATCACAAGTACACCACAGATGTGTTTATTCTCTCTGCACTTCAGGAGAAGTGACTGGGTAGCACTGTGTCATGCTGCACGCTTCACAAGGGACTGCTAGCTGTTTGCATGGTTAGGGGATAAAAAAACCTACTCAGATTAAGTTCCTGGAGACGCTGTCAACTGCCCAATACAGAAGCCACAGACAGGAGAAATTTGTATGTAGTGAAGTTACAGATCTTCAAACCAACAGTTGACTTAATACACTCAACTTGGGAGAACATCCAAACAGACACGAGGTTGACATCCTACTGACCTTGTCACACTCATTAGAACTTCGTTACCTGTTAAGAGACTAAAAGTCTGTTGAACACACCCCCTGTTACTGAAAGCGCTAGAGGATGGGAACAAGTTAAAATGATAGTGGCAGAAGAAACATGCAGTGCTTCTCCAGCTGCCTCCAGTTTACGAAGTAATGCCCAATTTTTACAAAAGCACAAGATTTCAGAGTTAGCTCGCTTCCCCCTTCAACATTTCAGTGCCTCCTCCTGAAGTGTACTGATTTAGGCTGGGATAGTTGCATTTCTTTGTGGTAGACTGTATGGGGCTATGTTTTGGATTTATGATGTTGATATCACAGTGATCTTTGAGTTACTACTCACACAGCCCCAAAGCTGCTTCTGGTTCTCACAGCCCCCCACCAGCGAGTCGGATGGTGGTGCACAAGAAGTTAGGATGGAACACAACTGGGTTGATGACCCTGTTTGATCACAGGATATCCTGGATTGTATGGCATTGGGCTCAGGAATAAGAGTTGGGGAAGGAGGAGGAAGAGGGTGACATTCAGAGCGATGGCATTTGTCTTCCCCTGCTGTCGTGGGGATGGCTGAACACCTGCCTGCCATGGGCAGTGGGGAAGGAATTCCTTGTTTGGGAAAACACAAAGGGTGTTCACACCACACCACACTAACTAAACTTATGATCAGTCTCAGTGCTGTCAAAGTTCTGGCAAACAGTGCTGACCACGTGTGATTTATGGTAGGTGGCATCTTCAACCAGCTGAACTACACAAGCCTCAGCAGTCAGAGAAGAAAATAAACTCTAATTCCACGTCTTGTCTTTGAAGACCAGAAACATAAACATCACCTTCAGCCTTTCAGCATGATAGCTGTACAGTAAAAGCTGTAGTAAAAAACTGTACACATACAAAAATAGATCTAAACCATCTAAAAGCAATCCAAAGTAGTGCAGTAAAATTTAAAAAAAAAGCAAAGCAGGTCTCTATGTACTGTTAAACCGGAAAACTGCACATTCAAAACAGCAACTGTCACCTCCATCTGCTACAGAATTTCTGCTGAACTACTCAAGGCAGACTTGTTCTAAGGAAAAGAGCAGCTCTGAGGACAGATGAAGTCTGTGTTTCCATGGTGCCATATTTTGGTACAACATGCCTCTTCCAAAGCACACATCTTCAGATGTATCAACATTCCAAACTCTGTGCGGACATTCTGAATTTCAGCTTGAGCATCGGTTCACGTGTTAGTCGGTGTTTTCCCTCCAAACCCAACACATGAACCAGTGTTCAGTGGAGATTCATTATGTGCTACCCTTCAACTTTTATGCTTAAAAAACCCCAACAAAACAAGAGTAAAAATTCTGCAAGAAGAACTTGACTATTTCCAGTTATCCTTTGAAGTGGAAGGGGGGAGTAGGAAAACAGCATCCTGCCTTTTTCCACAAAGCCACAGGCACCAAACAGTCAGGACATTAGTTTATCATCTTTGCTAGAGGAGTTTGCTCCCAACTAACCTTTCCATCATTGTCAAAGGAATCAAAGAAAATCCCCACACCGTTCCACTTATCAGCTGCCCCGAACACAGGACCTTCCAAGCCTTGCTCCTCTGTGAACCAGATCGCCTAGTACAGAAAACAAGTACGAGTCGTAAGTGGAGACTGGCTTTCTGAAGCACGCCTGCTGCTCTTCAGCCAGGTCAAACTCTCAGTACCAGTCCATCGGCTCCGATGCGGCCTCTCCCTGTGACACGGAAGGTCACTTTGACTTCCCAGTACTCAAATATTGACTTGTTTTTCGTCCACACCGACCCTCTCTGGCTTTTCAAAGATGTTGTCACGCGAATTTGATCTGCACTGGGTATGGCATCTGGAAAGGAAAGGAAGCCACGCTGACTGCAGAGTTACCCCGTCTCTTCGCCTAGAGAAGAGTTTTCAGAGCAACTTCGTAGTGACGCGCTCGGACACTCGGGGCTGGGGGGGAAACGCACCCAACCCGTGCGCCTTCCCCAGCCAGGCTGCTCGTCGCCTCCCGCCGCGGCACCAGCAGCGCGCCGCTCCCGCCCGCGGCGTGCGGGGCAAACTCGCGTGCGGACACTAAAAGCGGCGCCCGGCTGCTGCCGCGCCCCGCACGAAGCTCGGGCGCGAGCCCGGGAGCGGGGTAACAGCCCAAGGCGACGGGCGCGCGTCTCAGCCACGCCGCGCTCTGCGCCGCCCGCGCAGGCACAGCGCGGGGAACGGCCCCGCGCCGCTGGAACCCGCCGCCCGGGCGCTAACGGGCGCCGAGCGAGGGGCGGCGCGGCCCGCGGCGGGGCGGCCGCCCCGGGCAACACCCGGCCGAGTCGCGTGCGACGCGAGCGGCCGCGCGAGCCAGGGCCCCCGCGGCGCGAGGCCGCCCCGAGTGACACATCATCACCTCGCCGCGCGGCCGGCGGAAGGCGCCGGGGGCAGAGGGCCCCTCGCCTCTGCGGCGGCCGCGCCCGCCGCTCCCACGAACGGGTCTCGCCGGCCCCTCCCGCCCGAGTAACGCGGCGCACGGGCCGCCCCCCAACCCCCACCCGGGACCGGCCGCACGGCACTTACTGCCCGTGTGCACCCAGAACGGCACCGTCCCGTCAGCCTGCACCAGGTGAGGCCCCTTGAAGCTGTATTTATACTCGAAGCGGCGGTGCGGCTGCGGCGGCGCCGCCGCCGTCTGCCCGAGGGCGAGCGGCAGGCGGCTGAGGGCCAGCAGGGCACCGGCCAGGAGAGCCGCGGCCGCTGGGCCGCCCCGCCGCGCGCGCGCCGCCATCTTGAGCCGTGCCGCGGGACCCCGTGCGCAGCCAACAGGGCGCCACGCGATTGGCCGAGCCGGGACCGAGCAAAGGGCAGGGCGGCGGGCCGGGCCTCGCCCCAAGCCCACCGCCTGCTCCGCCGGCGTGGGGCGGGCCCAGAGCGGCCGGGCGGGGCTGCCGTGGCGCTCCCGAGGGGCGGGGGGAAGTTGCCGGGCCCTGCCCGGCCCGCCTGCTGGGGCGTGTCTCGGCTCTGCGGCCGGGCGGGTACGGGGGAGGCGCCCGCGGCGGGACGGAGAGCCCGAGGCCCGGTGTCAGGGCAGGTGCCGGACCGCCGGCCGTTCCGTGCTGTTGCCCGGCCCCTCCGGGCGGGCCGACCGCGGCGCTGCGCAGGGTCGCGGCGTGGGAGCGCTCCGCGGGCAGCAGGGGCCGAGCCGGCCTCAGGCCGCCGTGCGTTCTCTGGCGCGACCCTGCGGGGCGGCCGGGGGGTAGATCGGCTGCTCTCCCGCCCCCGTACTGAGCACGGGCCGCTCACACCGGCTCTGTCTGGTCGTTTACAGAACTGTCGGAAGCGCTGCAGGAAAAAAGAGACGATTGTGGACACTGCTTCAGAGAGGGTCAGAGCTGTGGGGGTGCGAAGTACCGGTGTCTGCTGGTCAGTGGGCAGCAGCATGGAGCCAGGCAGGTGTCAGTCCTGGGACCAGAACGTGTCAATCAATCAGTGTCTGAACTGACAGTTACAACTACCATCCACTGCGCTGTCTTACAGCCTTAATTTGGAACAAAACAGTTATTATGAGTGGGCTGGTTGGGGTTTTTTTCAGCCTATTTCCACCCCTGTGTTGTGTTCTACCTTTTTCATACCCATTTGTTTCTGACATCCCTTCTTCTGTTACCTAATCTGCGAGTGTGACCAATTCAAGAGTCACTAAGTAGGTTCAGAGCCTGCTAAAGAGGAGGCTGATCTTGGGTGTCATTCATGAGAGATTAAGTTTTGCTTGGGGTTTGGGCTTGGGTTTTTTTAATGGCACACATATACTTCAGTGTGGATAAAAGTAAACCTCTGCCTCTTCCCTGGGAAAGGTACATTCTCAGTTACACCAAGGATTAAGCAAATATGTTGGTCAGATGAGACACACAAGCAAAATATTCCTGAGATAAATTTTGGAAGAACTTACAGTCTTAAGTATTCTTGGTAAATTAATGTTTGTTAAGATAAAGAATTACTCGATGTTTTGTTTTGTACAGTGTCTTCCAACTGTGTTCTAAAATATCTACAAATAAGAATATATTTTGATCTTTTAGAGTCTATCTGTGAGAGATGTTAGGGGAACTGTTAGCCTCTTGGCAGCTAGCTACAAACAGACAACTCGGCTGGCTTTCTCTTCTTTAAAAACCTAGGCAGTGATTTCTCAGGTAAAATTCTAACGTTGGAGCAGCTGACGTCTGCGTCAGAGATCCAAACAGAACAGCACAAAGCCTTTATCCTGCTGCTCCTTATATTTGGCAGCATTCTTGGAACTTACTGTGCCAATAAAATAACTGAACCACACTGAGAGACACTAGAAAACCAAAAGCTATAGCCTTGAAACAAATCCCTCGCTTTCCCACTCACCCACACACACAAGCAGGTCTGAAACTCTGCCACGCAGAGGCACTAGCATAGAGGCAATTCATGACTGAGGAGAACAGACGCTGCACTGCCTAACTTTATGCTGTTACATTGAATTGTCTCAAGTTTTTAGCAGGCAAAATAGAACACTATGCAGCTACTTTTGCATATGTTATTCTTGCTATTATCTCTTCTGTCATTTGCCTGATCGTGCCCCTGTTTTATAGAATAGTTCATTGTTATTTCATAATTGCCATGGAGCATGCACATCTCTGGAGTGCTGGATTACAGTCCCTAGCCAAGGCAGGTTTTCCCAGATCACCATATGGTTATTCCTTAAGTACCACACTGTCAAAAAGGAAAACTCCACTTGGTTTGTATAATCACTCCATGCTGAATGTCTGCTCTACACTGCAGTAAGTATCCCAGTTCAGCTACTTGTTTCCATCAGTTGAAGAAGAAAAATGAAGTAATCAAGCTGCATCTGCCTATGTATATGCACACATTTAAACTTGCATGTGTATAAATACGCATTTCAAATGTACATTGGCTAAGTGGCAGGATGTTTGGGGATATCAAACTTCAGAAGATTTGATTTAAAAAGGCAGAAAATGACCAGTTTTCCTCACCTCTTCCCTTTGCAGCCTTTGCACTTGCACTGTTAAGCTCTCTACCCTCTTGGTGCCCAGGTTTCATTAATGCAGAGGAATCCCTTCTTCACAGAATGGTTGGGGTTGGAAGGGACCGACAGAGACCACCTAGTTCCAAACCCCTGCTAAAGCAGGATCACCTCAAGCAGGCCGCACGGGGTCTCGTCCCGGTGGGTAGAGAAGGAGACTCCACAGCCCCTCGAAGGAAGTTTGACCCAAACACGTGAACCTGTGTTTAGCCATGCAGCTATTCCGGGAAGCCCCCAGCAGTGCACACTGTATGAACAGCCATTAGTTAAAGCCCATGTTGATTGCAGTGCCTACTGTCAAGATCTCTGTGGTCTCACTGAGAGAAATCCTATCTCAGAAAACAGAGTTTCTGCCAGAGATGTGTCTCAGCAGGGTAGCTGTACGAGTATGTGCCGGAGCCGAAGTTTTGCGGACTCAACTCAAATCAATGTGATCAGGTGCTGAGCTCATTTATTGAAACACACTCCGAGCTTACATAGGTTTCTATATCAGTGCACGAGTTACGTTACATTGCAATTAGTTATGTGCGCTGTTCACCCGCCTTACATGCGTTTCACTGTTGCTAATAATTGGTTGAGGCCACACAGTCACTTTGTTCTTTTTTAAGGCAGTTGTTAACGTTCTTGCAGTTTGTTACCTCATGGATTTTCTTGCAAGCTCATGTTCTCTCATGGACATCTGCTCTCCTGTTACTGCATACTGACATGTCTCTGCTGCCTTCCCCAGGCCTGATTATATGGGGGGCAGGAATAAATCTGGGTGGGCCACAAAGCCCACTCCTCTCAAAATGCGTTGCTACAAGTATAGGTTGCAGTTTGTGTACTGTTGTGCTAACGTGGCCCTGTGTGGCACTGCGCCATGGCTTCAGCAGCACTGCACTCCCAGTTCTTCTAGAGAATGCACAGTACTGTGCACAGTTTATACCAGCACAAAGGACTGCTACCCGTGCGTGTAAGCCAAGTTCTTCAGCAGGATAAGCAATCAGTAAACTTAGCAAAGGAGGCTTTTGCAGGTTACAAATGGCACATATATGGAAAGGTGGACCAGCATGACCACCTTGAGGCCACCGCGTGTCACAACTCTCCAGCGTGGTCAGAACGTAAGTGGCTTGTTAATCTCACCTCACCTTCTAGTCAGCTGCATCTGCAGGATGGGCAGATGCTTCTGCTGTGACCATCCTAGGGCCCTTGTATAGCTAGGACAGAGAAATGAGTACTAAAAAGGGTAAGGGTCAGCTCATCTTAAGCAGATGCCTAAAAGACATCAAGCAAACTACCAGAGATGTACCAACTTCATCATAACAGTGTTAGAGCCAGCGATGCCTGAGGCAGACATCTCTGTCGCACATACCTTTACTTAGGATGAACCTTGCATCAACTGGCTTGGTAGTTGGTTGCCCCCATCTCCTTTTCTTGCCATCCTTCAGCAGCATCACCTATTTCTCTGCACTTCCGTGATTGTTGCAGTCTGGGCTCATAGTAAGGGAAGTACTTGGCATTATCTGTATTTGTTCAAATACAAGAAGAATTTGTTTCGTCCATTACATGAACCCTTGGTTCACTTCCAGGCAGCCACAGACACTCCTCCAGCCAGGCTTTAGTCATGCACCAGCTTTCTAAAAGGGAATTTTTAATTTGGAGTTGTCAGTATTTGAAGGCTTTACAAAGAAAACATGCACATGTTTCAGTTACAGTCAGTGGCTATGGTAGGGCCTGACTCGTGGTCCTGACAAACTTCTAATGTGTGACTGTGCAAAGGCAGAACAGAATTCTTCAAAATACTTAGTTTTCTGGGGAGAATAACTGCTTTTTTTTTTTTTTTTCCCCTGCAAGCATTATTCCCATAGCTTTTCCAGGCTTGTCTCATGATTTTTTTGTCTACCCAATCCACAAACAGAAATAAACCTCTATGGATTAAACAGTCACAGAGGCAACATTCACCACAGCCTTAGGGCTTTAGATGTTCAGGATATGGACTAACGTGGACAAGTTTCACTACTTACCCTGTGCACCCTCCCATTTCCACTGTTAGCACCGTGGCACCTAGAAGGAAGAAAGTGGACCTGTTTCCTAGGCCTCGCTGCGTCTCAGAGGGACACGGACAGGCTGGAGAAGTGGGCCAGCAGAAATCCTGTGAGGTTCAGTAAAGAGAGAAGCAAAGCCCTGCAGCTGGTGAGGAATAACCACACGTAGCTGGGGTGTGACTGGATAGAAAATAGCTCTGCAGAGAAGGTCCTTGGGGTCCTGGTGGACAACATATTGGACATGAAACAGCAACTGCACCCTCACAGCAAAGGTGTCCAACAGCATCCTGGGCAGTGCTGGGAAGAGCATCACTAGTGGGTCGAGGGAGGTGCTCTTTCTACCATATAAATACTAATTTTCATTCTCTCTTTGTATATTAAACAGGATAGTGCTCTTGCAGTCTGTGGCTTGCACTTGCACATCTTTCTTATGCTCCAGTGAAATTGCTAGCAGACTCCTTAAAACTCACGAGGAAAGAGTTCTTCTGGTTAACAACTGGCAAAATGTAGTTCTTAACACTAATTACAGGATTAACCTACTTACCTTTGGATGGAAAGCTCTGAACAACTTTCCAACATCAATAGTTAGCAGCAACATTAAAAATGACCATAGATCAGAGCATGCTTCCACTAATATCTATGGAATATTTGCTGTTGACTTGTAGCCAGCAATGATACTGAAACAGATTGGTTTTTACGTTGTCTGTGCTTAAATGTATATGTAATGAATTAAACACTGTGTGGAAGGAAACTGGCTGAGAGAAACCTGTCACTGCTAAACAAGGCTCCTGGCAAAAATGCTCCATCAGTAATGATACAGATGTTGACATATCCAGAACACAGACCTTGGGGATTCTTATCACTGACGGTAGTGTTCAGAAGCCTGAACTTTTGGAGGGCCCAAGGAAGGCATCTGCTTGTTCCAGGACTGGTGGCTTTGCCAACCTCAAGCTGCCTTTCTCCTCCTTTTCTGAGACATCTGTATGGGAAAATGGATCTGCAAGGCACCAAGCACGCTGCTGCTCAGTAGAGGCAAGATGTGTGTCAGATGGAAAAGAACCCCAAATCATGTTGTGGCAGTGAGCTTTGTGAAACCAGGGCATCCCACTAGCTTACTGACACGTTGCACTCGTCTACTGTTCCCTGGAGACCTGCACAAGAAAGAGTATTTCCGCAAGGCAGCTGTGGTACACAGCTGGGCTGGCACGTTCACCCAGCCACGTGGCATGAGAAGGAGCTACAGAGAGACAGCACAGGCTGCCTTTACCCAGAGCACATTTCTGCTGCCATCAGATGGTGACTGAAGATCCTTCCCTGCTGGGTCTTGCCTGCAGGACTGACGAGATTTCCTAGACAGGCTACAAGCTTAACACAGACTGCCTCTCTTAAAAGCAGCAAACAGTCCTGCATCTTCAGAGCAGCCTGAGATCCAGAGCATGCTGAGGGGTGAGAGATTAAATACTGACACATCCATTGCCTCTTTGTTTCCAGAAATAGCACAGTGTCCCACATGTAAGGTAATACGGAGAGTGATCATGGGTTTAGATAACAGTATAAAACCTTGTGCTGTGTCAGTAAAAGATGGAGGAGATGTCAGCATCTTGTGAGTGCTGCTTTTGAACAGCTCAGTGTTGGTCTGTCAAGACAGATGTATGCCCTGTCAGCCGTGTGTGTAACAGCAGGGTGCCTCTCCTGGGAAAGTCTCCCTTGGACCACCTCTCCACACAAGATGATGTGGTGGTCAAGTCCAGCTTGGACTCAGGCCTTCAAGGTATCAAGGGCTGGCCAGCTGCAGACAGTGAGGAGACGTAAATAGCACTACTCCTTTTTTTGGCACTACTGAGGACATACTTGAGCCTGGCTGACATTCTCCAGCCACGACACAAGGCAGTTTGGGTTTGTTTTTTTCCAAGACCACATGATAGCATTTTAGCCTTGGCACAGCTGTATAAAGACGCTGCACGAATGCAAAAGGCTCGCTCTGTAGTGTGCCACTGGAAACAATGGAGGAAAACCACTGGGCATCCTAGACAGCATCACCTCTTCTTACAATTTCCATTTACCAAATGGGTGCAGGAAAGGTGTATTTTCAAATATTGTCAGCAATGTTTTGACAAATCAACCCCATTTCATCTCTACCCCAAGAAACCTAGGACTACTAAAGTAATTTTTCTTTTTGACTTAAAATGTAGCACAGTTTTAAAGAGACAATAAATACCACTGCTTTACCACTGTTGTTATCTTTCTTAATTTCTCTGTCACAGCCTGGAGGATTCTCTCTTGTTCCCCCTCCCTAGTCCAGAAATCTATGTATGAAGTGTATTGCTTGATTTCAATTACAATGTTAATTACAGAAGACAAGTGGTTACTGAATCTTGTACCATAATTAATCAACCTGATATTTACTTATTGCATTGTTCATACTGGATTAGGCTGTGGCAGCACAAGCTGGGAAAGGAAAGTGAGTGACAGGAGCATTATCGTGGCACACTGCCTCCCATTGGGAAAGTTCATCTTCCTTCTGAAAGAGACGCCTTTAGGGATCATGTAATTTGAATTCCCTGCAAATTTAGTGTCATCTTAGCTTGACCAGCTCTGGAAGAACATATTAACCTCCTCTTGTGATTTTCAGAAAACCATTCTAATTTAGCAAGTAATTAAGGGTCACATGTAGGATAAAGAGCTAGATAAGCTTGGATTACGCACAGGAAGCTTTGTTTCCACGGCAACCCTAGCAGAGGGGGTGTTAATGCTGAGGTCAGTCAGTTAATGAACTGGGAATGGTTACTGGCTGCAAAATGTATTAGATCTGGGGAAATGAAACTAACGATTGCATTAACATTTAATGATTTGATGATAGAAAACAAATGCCTACAAAGCTAGTTATCAAGGAAAATACTGGAGACAAAGGTTACAGGCAGCGGGACCGTTCTGCTCAGCCAGGTCAGGAAGAGTCCGAACAACGGGTGCCTGACAAACCTCTTTTCTTTTTTGGGGGTGGCTAAAATCGCTTCAGTCATTATTCATGTATTTCAGGGCTGCTCAGTAGGAGGCTGTCAGTATTTGCGCAAGCTGCTGATGCTGTTACACATGCATTCCGTGCTGGATGCTGATTTCCTCCTGAGGTAGCCCTGACGGAGGTTACTACCTGTGCAACGCTGTCAGAGGGAGATCAGCATGAAGGGCTTAGCAAGGCTCTGGACCTCGAGAGCCTCTCTTAGAGCCGCAGGCCCTGGGAACTAATCTCATGGAAAGTCTGACAGCTGAAATGGACAAGCAGCTCCTGTGTGGCAAACGCCAGCCCATTTATTGAAACATGTTAGTATTTAAAAAATGGAATCTGGCGTGTTGGGGAGGTTGCTGCGAATTCCTAAAGGTAATTCTGCTGCTCTGTGAACAGTGTGTAGGCTCAATGTCCGTCCCTCCACTCGTCCTGGTAATCAGCACGCCCTGACAGATGGAGGCTGTGTTTCCCTAGCTGGTGACACGCTGCTGGCACCCGGGAAGAACTCATTTGGGTTCTGTTCTTGACTGTGTTTAAAGACCCCCAGATGCACACCTCCTAATCAGGGGCCCACGGTAACGAGTTTCGGAGCCGATCAGAGGAGCTGCAGCTCTCATTGGTTTATCCAGAAGTCATGCCTGGCTTTTCAGAGACTTGAATTTCTCTCTAAGGTGTCTGGATACCTGTGAGCCCGTGCAGCTTGCAGGGTTGGGTGTAAATCTTTCATTTGCTTTCTGTGCTTATGACTAACCTGTCTCTGAAGATACCTAAGCCAAGGGAGCAATGACCCTGGGTACAAACACGGCCGCAGACTTGGGGGAAGCACAATGTTTTCAGATGGAGGTAATCAGTGCATTTCAAAGCAGGATTTATGTGGAAAAAACACATTGTATTGTCCAAACTGAGTATATATATTTTAAGGTAATTTATTTCAGCCATAGTTTTGATGATGGGAAGAATATTCTGGCTTATTTCACTAGATGGCAAGACATCATATTTTACTGTAGCAATATATTTAGTCTTTTACATGTTTCATTTTGACAGAATATCATCTGTATGCACTGGATTTTAATGTCACTTATTAACCAAAGGAATGTTATAGAAATTGAGTATTTTTAACCTTATGAAAACAAAGCAATGCTTTTCTTTTTAATTCCAGAGATATTTTCAGATTACTGTCTAATTTAAAATCAACCTCCCTAATTTCAGAAATTCCTTTTCTCAGTGGCTTTTTTGTTCCTATAAAAATAGACAAAATTTGCAGTGAAAGAGGCTTTTGAACAAGAAAATAAGTTAACATTTTCTGTTAATATGCAGGCATTGCATAATGCAAGAAACATTTGGGAATTGGATTGTTGCACTATAAAGCAGCACAGCTGAAGAATACAGAATACAGAGAGCTGGAATGATGCATTAGATACTAAATGCTTTCTCGGTTCACCTGTACTGTGCCTATCCCTTGTGAGCTGAGAAAGAACAGCACAGGCATTGCTCCAAGCTTCCTTTAAAACAAACAACCATTCTCTGCTTTTTGTCTCAATTGTAAGACATTGATGCCGTAGGGTAGATAGCAACAGTTGGGTACTTCTTGCCTCTGGAATACAGGTACCTCGAACTGTGCCATGCTTTTTGGTCAGTGGGAGTCCACTGTGGATATATAAAGCAGGACAAGAAAATTTTCTCCAAGAAAAATGAGAGAGTGCTAAAGGTGAGCCCAAAGCCTGTGACGACAGCTGTTTGGGGCAGTTTGAGGCAGCAGCTGGCTCAAATGAGTGCACAAAGAGTGTTAGGTGCTGCTCAAAGAAGAGCGTGACCATGGCAGAGCACTGGGACGAGGAGAGATCTGGGAAACACAACTTGTCAGGAAAAGCAGACTTCTCGCACCGGCAGAGATTAGAGGAAGGAAAGCACAGCACAGCTATTCAAACCTAAAACTTACTGTTAACCCACCCCAAAACCCAACCAATCAAAAAAAGCCCAAACAACAACAACAAAAAAAAGGCCAGAAGGGAATTTACTTTCTGTGTCTGCAGGCAGCTGGGAAAAATGTAATGGTCTTAAACAAGTAATGCGTTTGAACGGGGGCAAGGAGAATTTAGGAAAAGAAAAGCCCCATTCAATTCAGTTTTATTGAGACTAGCTGGCTGTGGTGGAAGTGTGCAGAAGGGAAGATGGGGGGGAGCTTCTTAACGCTGAGAAATCGTTGAGGGGCGGGGATCAGAAGGTGGGGGTCAGTCTTTGTCCAGTGGAGCCCAGGGACAGGACAAGAGGTGACGGGCACAAACGTGAACATAGGAAGTTCTGCCTAAACACGAGGAGCAGCTTCTTTCCCGTGAGGGTGGCAGAGTCTCAGGCTGCCCAGAGAGGTCCGGGAGTCTCCATCTTTGGAGACCTTCAAACCCACCTGGTCGCTGCCCTGTGCAACCTGCTTGAGGGGATCCTGCTCTGGTAGGAGGTCGGACCAGAGGGTCTCCAGAGGTCCCTGCCAACCCTGGCCATCCTGTGATCCAAAGACCACATCTTCCACTGGCAGGTGATTCCCGCTGACCTTGGCTGTGTCGCCCTCATGTCCCTTCAGCCATGCCAAACGCTGCGCAGCATGTTTCAGCCCACACAGCAACCACCTCACTGTGGGTTCACTCAGTTTGTATTTTTAGCATCCAGTATTACCTTAAGGATAGAGAAATTTCTGGCTTCTTTCAGCACTGAAAAAATGAGCTCTTGCATCACAGGAGCCACTTTTTGCTGTTCTCTGAGATCCTGCCTGGTTTTTCTAGAGCACTGAGCTTGTGACTAGTGGTGCATGCAGTATGCCAGTCAATCACAGCCCAGAGCTCTCAAGTGTAGTCCCCACTACTAAGGCCCCCACTGGTTTCCAGTCACTACAAATCGAAGGACTAGGCCCCAACCCTGCCTGATGCTCTACATTAACTCTGGAAAAGGTCGTAGCACATATGTGAGCACTTGAGCAGCTTGTGAGATGCAGCCCCAGTGAGCACAGGCAAGTACAAATAGAAGGTAGAGCCCAAAAAAGCAGGTGTCTTTTGCTTTGTGCAGTTTATTGACAGCACTGTTTCTTTTGCTCACATCAATTTCAGGCAACCCAATGCATATGCCTCCCTTTAAAGCCAGTGAGTGTGGCTCCTGTATCACCATCACTCCTGTGGTTTTTCCAGCAGCTCACTGTGCCCGTGGTGTCTCAGGCCACAGCACACTGCACGCAGCTTGGTCTAACTCTCCAACAGCCTCTATCCTGGGCAACCTATGCAGAGGAGGGGCTTGGAAGCACAGGAGTAGAGACCTGCCCACCCTTCCCTAGGAAGGATTCTTTACAAACTTTGCTTATTTTCGGAGTCTTGTGTGTTACTTTTCAGGAACTGGCTTTGGAAACAGCAATTTTTCACTTTCAGTGACTGCGTGGTATATGGTAGAATCCTTTGCTGTCACCCCGGTGCCTTATCCCTTCACATCAAGTTCATCATCAAGTCTTTACTTAGTTTTGAGAGGACCCACCTATTAAACATTAGCCTAAGTGAATTTGCCCTGAACTAACGTTTCCAGGGTGATCAATACCAAGGAAGAGCCTTTTCCAGACTCCACGGAACAAAGCAGCGGGATGGAGGACAGGGAAGGGCAGGGAGGTTTCACTTGCCTGTTCCTCCTCTGCTTCTTGCTTTCTCTGGGGACTTTACGGGTGGCAGCAGTGGTGGTGAAGTGGTTTTGATACTTTTGATACTCACTTTCTAGGCGAGGTGCTGTGCCACTGTGCTGAGCATATGCTGCCATCTGCTACCTCTCATGCAGGGATAGCTGCCAAATTCCCTCCCAGGTCAAAGATGAGAGATTTATTATCCATTGGTGTTAGGAGCCACTGGCTGAGGCTGACAAATAAGATGGCCTGAAAACGCATTCAGGAGCAATTCCCAGCAGAAATCACAAGATGCTTCTGCTCTAGCAGGCAGACCACCAATTCCAAACGTGGTTTCTCCTGTCCCACATGACAGCTGTGCCACCCACTCTGCAACTGCTAAGGTACTCGCCACTACTGCAGGCAACATTCCCAGATCCGAACATGCCAACAAGAGGAAGCGGTTGAAGACACCTTTAGCCCCCTCGTTAGCAGCAGCTGATCAGATATGCGGTCCCATGAGCAAAGGTGGCTCCTGCCCTTCCTGCTCCTCAGATGTGGCAGGGCTGCATGTGCCCCCAAGATGCAGCAGCCAGAGCAAGGAAACCACAGCTCAGCAGGACTGGGAACTAACGCTAGGAGCTGGGGCAAGACCTCGGTCCTCTTGCCTCTTTGTTCCCGAAGAACAGGATAACCTTCACCTTCAGAAATTGAAGGTCATTCCTGTTTAAATTGGTGCACAACCGGCCGTGCTCATGAGGAAGGGAGGGGGCCTGGGAAGCATTTTTCCCGACATCAGCAAGGCAAAAAGTAAACTGGAAGAGGAAATGGCGAGAGGGTAGAACATGTCTAAGGATTATGTCTTGGCATGCACAGCGTGCAATTTCACAACTCATGTCACACTGTCTTGTGGTAAACCAGGAGCCATTAATCCCATGGGAAACAAAGGAAACCCGAGGGACTACCTCCTGCAAGCATTGTGTGAGAACGCAGCGGGCAGCAGTGACGAGAGCACAGATTCCTGCCGGCACAATCATACCTGCCTTGGAAAGCACATGGAGATTTTCAAGTGCGTGAATTGCAAAAGGAAAAAAATAATCTATTTGCTCAATTAGCCTCAAGGCATCCAAGCTTTTTTTCAGCTCTGCATCTTTTCGGACTCCTTAAAGCAAGGAGCTCTGCTTTGTTTGCCTGTTTTATAAACGGATGGTTCTAGGAACACGTTTATATGAACAAATTGCAAGTTTGTTCACTAGGAAGTTTCTTTCTACCAGCCAGCAAGAAATCCCTAGTTTTCATGACAACCGAAAGAAAAGCAAGTGACCAAGTGACCATGCATTCGACTGAAAAGAATCCGGTTTAGAATGTGAATAGGGGTAGCACAAATTACCAAGGATCAACATATACCCAAGTAGCCGGCTGTTTTTAAGCTAATTGTTTTTTCTAACCGTGTTTTTTTACAGGCAAAAAAGAAAGGGGGGAGGAAAATAAAAAGCGGGGGGGGGGGGAAGCCCTGGCTGCTTATTTCGCTTCAGCATAAGGAGATCATCTGGGTTGTCTTAATGAAAGGTGCGTTGTCTTCTTGAGCCGACTGTAGGTTTAACAGTTTCAACTCTGCTTTCCTCTTTTTGTCCGGTATGAACCTGCTCGGCAGAGGAGTCCTGAAGTTTTTAGAAAATTGCCCGGTGGTACCGACAGGATAAACTTGTCATCTTTGGGCAACCTCTCCCCGGGGCGTTCACAAGTAAGGTACCACTTGTAAAAAAAAGCATTTTGTGCCTACATCTCTGTGCAGACGGTATGCAGGCAGATTCGGAAATGGCAGGAGACTGTGTTTAACACAGGCATTTGCAGTGTCATTTTCAAAAAGCTTTCAGAATTGGTTTTGTGTATTGCCAGACACCATCAGCAATAGACCGTGTACTTCTTGCACTCTCCTTTAGGACTCAGAAGGTTTTTAGTAGCAGGAAACTTCAGAAGTGGTCTAGAAATGCAGGAGGCCATATCAACACACTTAGAGAATGCTGAGTACCTAATGTTACTCAAAACCTTTTTAGAAAATGCAGATGCATATGGCAAAACTAGCACCTCTGGATCCAGTTGTAGTAGCAACAGGTTGAACAATACATGCTCTAACCACAATACTTCGTGTATTCTCCATGGGGTTCTAAACGTTCAAGGTATTTCTGTATCTGAGTTGCTGCTGAAAACAGCGTCAAAATTATTAACTACCCAAATTAAGCAACTATATTAAGAGTATTTTCAAAACACAAAGTTACCAAAAGACATTTGCATTGAAACATTGTAAAGGTTTAGCTGTACCGATTTATTAACACAAGCCCGATTGCTGAAAATAGGGTCATGGAGAAGCGTCCGCGATCCCCGCCTCTGCGCTCAGGATAATCACAGCCGCACTGCAACCCGCGCTGCAATGGGAACGGGAACGGGAATTCAGCGGCGGGAGGGCTGGGGACTGGTTTCCATGCTACCTGCAGACGGGGCTGTGCCAGCCTCTCGCGATCCCGCCAACAGCTCCCGAGGGATGCCGTGCGCGCCAGCTGCCTTCCCAGGCCCGTTCCCGTGGTCTGACCGGCTGCCGCGGGCAGAGCTGCCCTCCCGCCGCAGCCACGCTCGCCCCAAAGCGGGAGCCTTGCTCCCGATCCCCAGCTGGTTGCTGCCGAACGCGGCGCGGGGCTTTGGGCTCTTTTTCCGGTGCCTCAATCGAAAGGCACACGTATTACTTTGAACCAGAAACCCGTCCAGCCCTGTCTAATCCGCGGGGGCAGAGCCGGCTGGCGCGGCTGCCACCCCCGTGTCGCCGGGTCCTGTGGCCGTGACGCCACCGCGGCCTGTCAGGGCTGACTGCCGCCAGCGCGGGGCTTCGCTGGGACGAATTCCACGCACTAGGCTGCGCTTTTCGGGGTGGGTGTGTGTGTGTGTGTGCGTAAACCTCGCCTCAGCAGCCTCTGCCAGGCGGTGAAACACCTGCGGGGCCATCCGCACCGGACAGCCTCTGCGCCCCGGGGCCTGCAGCTCCCTACGCAAGCCCTGCGGGGTCCCGCGCCGCGCACCCGCCACCGGTCTCCGGGCCTGCGGCTGCCTAGGCGGCGACGGAGCGATCCCCGACGGGCCGCGTCGCAGCGACCGGGGGGCTTGGGTTGGCAGCGCAGGTACTGCGGTGTGCAAGCACCGTCCCCCCACGCAGCTGGCGTGTCGGGGTGCCGAGGCGGCCGGGGTGAGCCCGCAGGTAGCGCTGTGCCCCGCACGCCTCCCAGGTGCCCAGGTCGCCAGCCGAAGCCGTGGGCATTTATTTCTCGCCGGTGTCGCCCGTTTTCTCGCGAATCTCAAGCCCTCCCGGCCATTCACCCAGCTCTCAGCCCCTCGTTTCCCTCACGGTTTTGTTGACACCACAGGAAGGCGTGCCCGTACTTGTGTTTGGGCACCGCTCGTGTGGGGTTCTTCCAGCCTTGGTTTAGTTTGGGGCTTTTGAGGTCGGTCGAGTTTTGTGTGTGGGTTGGGGGTTGTGGGGGTTCTTTTGGTTTTCTTTTTTTTGCTAAGCCCTCATTAACTCCACTCACGCTGTCTTACTCTGTTTGCCAGTGCTTAAGTAGTGCTTTTTAAAAAAGCAACCAATTAGCACCTCATCAGCTCCAATAAGAGGAGACAAAAGCAGTGTAAAGATAACTCAATGAGAGGGGGTGGCATAACATCGTGTAATCACTTAAGACAGCGGTGAGCATTCACTGCGCCGGCCGTGCGGGCCCATTCACCTTCCTTTCTTCTCTCTGGATGCATTTAAGACCTTTCCTCCCCCGCCTTATTTTTTTTTCTGGGAAGCCGGGCCTCCCAGGAGTCCCAGAGCCTCTCATTCAGGACTACCTGTTTACAGCTCACCGAACAGAAGGACCTAAACAATCCGATATTGTACGCCTGGCGCTTCCTTAAACTTAGGCCTCCACAATGGCGTGTTTTCAGAAGCCGGGCAGAGTAAGTTAAAGGCTGGCTTTGTGCTCATTAAGTGTTCTGCTTGTACTGTCTTCTAATTACACGGCGGGGCAACAATGTATTTTTTTTTGAATGGAGTTCTTTGGAGCAGTTAATTTGGTGCTTGTACTAAATGCCCCAAAACATTAATTAGTGTGGAAGGAACCCTAATTTCCTCGGCGGCTTTCCTCTCCATTTACTTCCCTTGTTTTCACATAGGCTTGGATGAGCCTCTATAATGAAATTACCTCATTAATGCCTTTTTTCTTGCAGAGTAACTCATTCAAGATCTACCATTTAGTTTTAATTTAATGCTGTCAAAAGCAAAAGGTGCATTCATGTCTTTGATTAGTGCGGGGTTTTTTTTCCTCTAAAGAGTGGGCAGATTTAAATTATTAAGATGGCAAGTAGTGAGTTATAATTGGATACAAGCAGCACTTCAGTGAATATTAAATGCTTTCAAAGCCTGGCCTATGTGGTCTGCTGACTATTAACTGTGTCCAGTGAGTTGTTCCGCGGGTTTTGAATTAACGGCACCTTAGCTACTGTGAAACAAATGAAGTTTAATTTTGTTTGTAAAAACCGGTGAAGTTGCATTTATCAACATGACATTTAGTTGTAGCAGAGCTCTCTTTCCCCCGTTACCCTACACCGTCCTTGTCTCTTGGTTAGTACTGCAGATGGAGTGGGCACACAGAGCCTGGCTGCAGACTTGCCACCGGGTAAAGCCTTTCCCTTGCAGGAACTACAGAGTTCTAGATACCATCCAACAGAAAACACCTTAGTCGTGTTTGACCACGGTGAGTATTTGCTTGCAGAGCACAGTGGCACAAGTACGTCCAGCGTTAATGGGGAGCACACAGCTACAGATCGTCTGGGCGGCGGTTCGGTTCTCGAGCGGGGCCGGAGCTGCACCGAGGGTCTGGGTTGTGGTCAAGCTGTGCTGGAGTGTCCCTGTCCCGGCTGGGCTGGGGCGGGAAATGGGAGTTAAATAAAGAAAGAACAGAAAATGCTGCTAACCCTGTTATTACTCTGTTGTGGCGGTGTAATCGAAGGCACAAGGAGAACTGTGGTGTTGTGAAGTGTAATCGAGTGCAATAAGGCTTTCCCCGGGTGCAGGATGCTGCCCCAGGTGCCCTGGGGCTGGTTCCTCCCTGTGGGAGATGCCCCCCAGTTCCCAAGCACTCATGGGCCAGGGCCCTGGGCTGGGCGTGGGCACCCGCTCCCTTTCCCTTCACACAACTGTCTGGAGCAGCAGCCCCAGGGATGTCTCCAGCTCCCCGAGGTGAGGACTGAGTGCTGCGTTTGGGGCTGTAAACCCCACCTCAGTCCTGGGGTTTGGCAGCTTGACACACATGCACCCCAAAGACTAAGTGCTGTGTTTTCAGGCCTTGGCCCCAGAGCAGAGTGCTGTGGGTCTGGGCCTGAAACCAGCTGGGGAGCAGCGGGAAAATGGGTCTCAGCACCAGCCTTTGGGGAGGGGGAATAGCTGCTGGGCCTAAAGTTCCCATCCCAGTTGGTCACAAGGGTTTCCATCTGGATGCGAATTGCCATGTTCCAAAAGCTGCTGCTGGCAGGGCCCCTTTTTGGAGTTACTGCTTCTGTTTAGCATTTTGGAAGGTGGACGCTTGTAGAGCCAGGAGGTGACATAGGGCACTGTTAGGACCATTGTACTTCGGCTAGAATCTCCCTGAGGCACAAGGTCAGTTGAGCTGCTTAGGGGTTCCTTGGGGAGGTTTCAGGCCAGGAGCAACGTTCCGTGCTCGCATGTTTGGTTTGGGATTGCTGGATGTTTATTGTTTTAGAAGGTGAATGCTTGTAGAGCCGGGAAGTGACATGGGGCTCGGTTAGGACCTGTGAGGACCCCCCTTGGCACTCGGTCTCTTCTTTGCTTATGTGTCAAGCTGACAGCATGGTTTGTCCTCATGCCCTGGCAGTTTCTGGTTGGTCCTCTTCTATGGCCTGATTGCAGGCTCTCTCCTGTCAGCAGCTGTGCTCTCCAGCCATCTTCCCTGCATCTGTCTGTCATTAGGTCTTGAAGATGGGCTTCTTTCATGTACATTTTCAGAATTTTGATGGTAGGTCCCTCCAGTGGCCCCTCTTTTTTGGGGGTTGCTGTCTGTCTCCATAATGGGCTTGTGCCTTGAGCCATACGGCTCTGTACTGGGGTGGTGTCATGTCTAGCCTGCCTCTCCACTGAGGTCAAAGGAGCTGGCTTTTTCTGTAGTGGCCGCATCTCTCAGAGCTGAGCCTAGAGTCCCTTTTCTTGCTTTTTTCCAGGGGCTTCAATGCAGCTCGGATCCGGATGGAAACTCTTGTGGCAAACTGGGCTGGAGCAATAACTTTCCAGGGCAGCGGGAGCGAGCCTGGCGCAGAAGCGATTTCTGAGGCTTTGGGGGATGCGGTCGGGCACTTGAGAGTCAGGCAGCGTGAGGAATGAGTTTGAAGAGTGCCGCCGTCGTTTCACCCCAGCCAGCAGCTGAGCGCCGCACGCACGGGTGCGCTCTGTGCAAGGGAGACGAGGTTGGAAAGGGCAGGGAAAAGAAAACCAAAGGTGCAATTCTCGTGTGCAGGGCTGAGGAGAGTTTATCTGGAAGTAAGAGAGAGAGAATTAGCAAAACCAGGACCGTGTAGCAAAATAGCTTGAAGCTGGTGATGCGCGGTGCAGTTTCTCCCCAAAGTGCCGGGCTCAGGCTGTGCAGCTCAGAGCTGCCCCGGGGCCGGACGGTCCGCAGAGCGCACGTCCCGGAGCACGCACAGCCTGCCGGCTGCTGCCGCCTGGCGGACACGCCGCGGTACTGCGGCCGGGTGGCGCAGCGCTCGAAACCCGCTGCGCGCTGTTTCCGTGAGGACTCGCCGGGGTACTGCCAAGGTGCTCGCGAAACCTGGTGCCTGCTGCCGCCTTGCGGACCGGCTTCGGTACTACGGCTGGGCCGCGCAGCTCGAGCGGCAGAGCGCTTAAAAACCGGGCGCCGCCGTTGCCTAGCGAGCACGGCACGGTAGCTCCGCAGCAGAAGCCCAGAGTGCGCTGCGCATGCGCTCTAGGGCGATGTGGAGCCCCGCGGCATGCCGGGAAGTACACACAGCGCACACGCTGTAAGGCTCCACATAACCCGGCATCCGCCGTGGAGCGCGCGAAACTCGCCTCGGTTCTCGCCGTGCGATCCAGCCCCCCCTCCACCCGCCCAGCCCCAAGCCTCCCTTTATACTGAGCACGAAGTCATTGGTGTGGCGTCGCCCTCTGCTTACTTTGTGATTTCAGCTCTTTTCGCTCAAAAATCCCCATTTATTGGCAGCCCGAGTGTCTGTAGTCATGTCCCAAGTGATTTCAGCTCCTTGTCCCAAGAAACAACCTTTATTGGCAGCCCCAGGGTCTGTACTCATGTCCCAAGTGATTTCAGCTCTTTTTCCTCAAAAGAACCCCATTTATTGGCAGCCCCAGGGTCTGTAGTCATGTCCCAAGTTATTTCAGCTCCTTGTCCTCAGAAACAAGCTTTATTGGCAGCCCCAGAGTCTTTTTTTCCTGACCCAAGTTAATCCATGTTGTTTCTGAGCCCCACAGTGCTGCTCCCCTTTTTCTTCCAGCCCTTGAGTCTACCCGCCCTGTTTATTTGAGCTTTACTCACTTTACTTCAGCTTTTGCTCAGTGTTGTTTCAGCTCTACCCTGGGGTGTGTATCACAGTTCTAGCTCTACATCTTCCTTTTTACTTCTCTCAGCCGCACTGCTGGCTGTTGACAAGGTCTTAAATCAATCACTGTCATTGGTCGCAGTCCCCCTGCCCAGCTGTCACCGTCCCGAAAAGTGGTGTCCCCCAGCCTCAGCTGCTGATGCAGGCCTGTGTCCTGCGCTTTGGTGACCAATGTGCCTGGAGCCCCACCTGTGGTGAGGGTCCCATGGCCCTGACCCCCCCCCAGCCCGGGCCAGCAGCAGCAGCTGGGGAGGGGGAACAGCTGCTGTCTGTGCCTCCAGTTCCCCCTCCCCAAAAGCTGGTGCTGAGCCTTAGCCGCCTTTCCCCACCGTTTCAGGCCAACACAGAGTACTTATGTCTTTGGGAAGGCTGGAGGCACCCACGAGGCTCCGCCTCCGGCTTCTGGGGCAATGGGGGAGCACCCACCCCAGGGCCCGTGAGTGCTTAGGGAACTGGGGGCACCTCCCACGCGACTGCGGGGCCAGGAGCACCCACCGGTGACAGTCTTTATTTCACTTCGCAGTTCTCGGTGTGTCTGAGCTATGGGTGCATGCATGGTATTTCCACAGTCTTTATTGGCGTCACGAGTTATTATTTAAAGCCCGGCCCCCGCTCCCCCGCTCCGCACTGGGGCTCCGGCCCCTAGCGTCCCGCGCCTGTAGCGGCCGGTGCTCCTTCGGGCGGTGACCGCGGCTCAGCGACAGGAGCGGGAAGCGGTCCCCCAGGCCAGGACCCCGCTGCCGCGCCGCGGTACACAAACCGGGCCGTACCCCCGCCCCTCGCCCACCCGAGTACGCGAGTCCTGCGGCGGCGTGGCACCGCCTTGCTCCGCTCCCGGCGCTCCCCGGCCAGGCTCACCAGCGCTCCGGAGGCCGCCGGGGCGGCGGCACCACCCTTCCTCCCTGCAGCCGCCGCCGCTTCTCCCTGAGAACAGCGGGCCGCCGCCGCCCTTTTAAAGAGCCTGACCACGCCCACCGGCGCCCGCCCGCCTATCGGTGCCGCGCCCATCTTCCGGTCTGGTCCAATCACGTCGTTCCTTTTTCAATCCGGTCTCCGCTCTGCCCAATGCCCGCCCGCTGTTTCAATCCGGCCCCGCGCTGGGACCGGCGGGGCCGAGAGGCCTCGGAGTTTCCGTGACCGCGCTCCTGTCGGGGTCCTGCAACGTCCCCCTCGCTGGGGGAGGTGTCCCGGGGCGGGGGGGTCTCGGGCAGCTGCGGGGCAGGTCCGGGATGGGCGGAAGCGGCCGGGATCTGTAAAGGAACGAAGGAAGGAGCGGGCTCCGCGCAGGTCGGAATCCCGGTCCCGCTGCTACCTCGCATGGAGCGGCCGGGAGCGATCGTGCCGCGGCCCCAGGGCCGGGCCTGGAGGAGCTCGGCGGGGACGACGACGAGTGGTGCCGGCCGCGCGGGCACAAGCGGCGGCCAGGTGCTGCCCGCCCTCCCGGGCGCGGAGCCGGGCCCCGGCGGGGCGGCGCAGACCCAGGAGCTGCCGCCCTGAGCCCAGGAGAGGGACGCAGCGGTTGAAGGCGCCGAGCAGCCGAGGGCCAGCTCCAGCTCACACACGCTTCAGCACAGCTCCCGCCCGGCCCTGCTCCGCAGAGGCAGGTCCAGCTCCAGCAGGGAGGCATCTCGGATCCAGGTGCTCGATGCTGCAGGGAAGAGATGCTGCAGCTGCTGCTGCTCTGTGCCGCTCCGGCCAGCAGGAACCTGTGCGCCTTCTCTCTTTCTCTGATGGAAGTTGTGGCCCAGTGTGAGTTCAACTCCTGTGCTGGCTGAGATGTGCTAGCTAAGGGACCCTTGTAGGTACTCCCCCCTCAGCTAACAGACCCTCCGCTTTGGTGCAGATCCAGCTCGCTCAGCCCGACTGAGGGATGCTCCGGGCCCAACGCAGCCCCAGCTTGTGCCTGCTCTGGCTGATGGACACCCCAGCTCTGTGGCTGTTTGGCTCCCCATGCTGCATGCTTTGGCCCGGAGAGGCTGACGCAGCTTTGGCCCACGGCTACTCCACCTCTGGCCCGTGGTGCCGACTTGGGCTTTTGTGCCCCTCCTGCCTGGCCACGGCTCAGACCCTGACTCTGCATTCCCCAGGGTGAGCGAGGCTCCGGCTGCCAGACGAGCTTTCTCACTCCCTCTCTTCTCCGTGTAAACATGTCTTTTTGGAAGTGCCGAGGCTGCTTAGCGTGGCGTTTGTTCTGTAGGCTTCAGCTTGCATTTTGTATGTGCTCACGGACTCATTCCTGCAGCTCTGGCCCCTGCACACTCCAAGGAAGAGACACTTCTGCTCCTTCCAGCCTCAGAGACTTCCGCCTGGCTGCAGCTAAGGAACACCCCAGGTCCTGCACACTCCAAGGAAGGTGTGTTCCTGCTCCAACCCAGCCCGATGGACACTCGGCTCTGTACCCCCCAGCTCAGGGGCTCTCAGTTCCGACTCAGAGCTTCTCTGCAGCCGAGGTTGTACATCAACCACTGCCATCCCTCACACAGCCCCCCTGAGGCTCCTCTGAATAAAGCGATGGCGCCCCCGTTTTGCACAGATTATCTCAGACGTTGAGTTTGGCCTGGTGCATGCCCGGATCCTGCACTTCTGGGGCAAACGCGACCGGACCGAAAAGAGGTTCCGGCCCGCCGAGGCACAAGGGGCCCGTGGTCGGTCAGCGCCACCCCACTCCCGGCAGCCCCGGCCTGGCTCCCCGGGACAGCAGGTCCCGCACGGCTGCCCTGTGCTCCGTGCTGGCATCACCGCGCACGCGCCCTCCAGACTCTGGCCCCACCAATCCGGGGCCGAGACACGGCCCGGCCCCGCCTATCCCGCCCCACGCACACGCTCCCAGCGGTTCTCTCTCCAGTCCGACCCAGCCTCGCCTGTCACGCCGCCCCGCCCCAGCGGCTTCAGGTCCGCCCAATCGCGTCTTGTCCTTTCAATCCGGGCCCGCCCCCTCCCGCTCCGCGTCCCGTCTGTCCCCGAGTCGTAGCCCCGGCGGACGGCGTTGGAGTGCCGGGAGAGCGACCGCGTCCCGGATGCTGTCGGTTCCCGATCAAGCTCCCGAGCCGGGAAGGATCTCAGTTCGCGGCGGGCTCTGGAATACAACAAATTGCCTCTTCGCGAGGCAGCTCGGGCTGGTACAAAATCGAAGGGGCCGGCGGGTCGGTCCTGGATGGACGGTGCAGTTTCTCTCCAACGTGCAGGGCTCAGGCTGTACAGCTCAGCGCTGCCCCAGAGCCGGCCTGTCCCCAGAGCGCACGTCCCGGAGCCGTGTGCTCGAGCCCCACAACTGCCCCCCCAGCCCCAAGCCTCCCTTTATGCTGAGCACGGTGTCATTGGTGTGGCGTCGCCCTCTGCTTAGTTCGGGTGACGTGCCCTGTCCCTGTACCCGGCCAGCTTCCTGGGTGCCCCCCCCCACCCCCCCCGGCATGTTCCGTAGCCGGGCAGCGGGAGAAGCGGGCAAGCGTGTGGCTGCTGGGCCGCAGGTGAAAGCAGGAGTGCGTGAGCAGCGCTGCTCTCGCCTTAAGGGCCGGCGCAGCTGAGGAGGGAAACTTCCCGGCCGGGTCAGCGCCGCTTCCCGCTGCCGCGCGGGACTCGCTGTGTGTGGAGCGCGGCCGGGCGTTGCCTAGCGACGGTGAAGCGAAGTCGCCGGAGGAGTGACGAGCATGCGCAGTAAGACGCAGTGAAACTGCCCGGAGTACCCCGTGCGCATGCGCTTTGTAGCGCCGTGGTCCAAAGGAGGGGGTTTGCCCCCAGCTGCGAGCACGAACCGGCGCATGCGCACTAGAGCTGGCGTAGTCTGCTCGATGCTGCCGCCTTGCGGACACGCAGCGGTACTGCGCCCGGGTGGCGCAGCGCACGAAAGCCGCCGCGTTCTGCTGCCTCCGTGCCCACTCGCCGCGTTCCTGCGCGGGTGCGCGCAGAGCCCGATGCGTGCGGACTGCGGCCGGGCGGCGCAGCGCGAGCGGCAGGGCGCTTTAACGAGGGACGCCGCCATTGCGGGGCGGCCGCTCCCTCCCGGTGTGGCGGGGTTTCCGCCGCCCGTCGCGGGGTCGGCCGGGGCACTGTCAGGTCCGGGGAACCCCCGAAGGTGATGGGACTCCCTCGGGGGGGCAGGTTTTGGGAGTGGGGGCGTGGGGGGGGTCACTGTCAGGTGCGGGGATTCGAACACGGGGTGAGGTCGCCCATCCGGGCGCTGACCGAGGTGGTGCCTGCTTAGCTTCCCGGACGGGGAAGCTGTGCTGTGTAGCCCCCCCCAAGCTCGCGCCCCCAAACGGACCCCAAAGGGGAATGGGGATCCCCGTAGGGGATGGGAACCCCCGAAGGTGATGGGACTCTTTCGGGGGGCAGATTTTGGGTGTTGGGGGTTCCTTCGGGGGTCTTTTCCGGGGAGTATATCCCGGCATGCCCCGCTCCTTTCCGGGGAGTATATCCCGGCATGCCCCGCTCCTTTCCGGCCAGTATAACCGCGGAGCTGCGCCGAGGAGCCTGCCCGTGCTTTCCGGGGCGGTGCGGCGGCCCGTCGGGATGCCGGCAAGTGCGCTGTGCGCACGCACAGTAAGGCTCGCCCAGGTCCCTGCATCCGCCGCGGAGCGCGCGGAATTCGCCTCGGTTCTCGCCGCCGGTCCCGGCTGCGTGCCGGGCGCTCCCTCCCGGCTTGGCGCTCCCTCCCGGTGAGGCTCCGGTTCCGCCGGGCGGTCGGCGGGTCGCGGCGCGAGTGGTCGCGGCGGGCCGGGGGTCGGTGCGGGGCGCGCGGGCGGCGAGGCGCCGCGCCTTCCACCCCCCCCCCAGCCGCGGCCGGCGTTCTGCCGGCGCCGGTCCGTGCCGGGACGTGTCTCCCGGCTTCCGGCCGGGAGGGGGGTCTCCGCGCCGCGCGGGCAGTGCGCGGAGGGGGTCGCGGCGGGGGCTCGGGGGTGCGGCCGGGCCAGAGCTCCCGTTCCCCGAGCAGCCGGCACGGGAGACACGGGGCACCGAAGGGGCCGGCGGGGCGGGGCGCGACTGGACTCTTCCGGTCAGTCTGAGCGTGTCCGGGCGGCGGGGTCGGGCCTGGCGTTGGGTCAGCGCTCAGCAGCTGTTTGCCTTTGGTGGTCGGCGGGGTCGGGAGGGGGGGAAGGAGGCGGTGCGGTGGTTTTTTTTCGGGCTTGTGGTTTTCGCTGGGTTTTGGGGGTACGGGGGTTCTGTGGGGCTTTGCGTGGGTCTGTGTCTCTCTCTAGTTGCGGCTTGTGGGTTTTCTGTCTCGCGGGGCTGTTCTGGCAGAGGAGGGCTTAGGGCTTCTCTTGTGGCTGCTGTGGCGTTCAGTGGTTATTGGGGGTTCTTGTGGTGTCTGGGGTTTCCGGGTTCGTTGGTTTCTTTGGCTTGGTGGTTATTTTGCTTTAGTCTTTTTTTGGCTTTTTGGTTTGGGTTTCTTTTCTGGCTTTAATTGGGTTTTTGGAGGTTCTGTGGCTCGCAGGGTTTTTACAAGTTTTTCCCGTAAATGAAAACGGAGCACAGGTTCTGCTCTGCCTTTTGTTTCCTTGTCAGCAAACGTGTGCAGCCTCAGCTACTGTAACAGACGGGCCCTGGCAAGTAGGTCATGCACTCCAGTGCCTGTTCTGGGAATGGTTGCGTTGGTCTCGGCTCTGGTGGGGAGGAGGAGCTGGTCTGGATTTGTGCTTTGCCCTTGCAGATGCCGTCCTGGAGAAGGCCGTGCGCAAGCGCGTTCTGAAGCCGTTGAAGGGCCCCACTGAAGCCCCGTCGAGAGAGTTTCACGCCGCAGACGGCTCTTGGAAAGAGCTACAGGAAAACCCGCAGCTGGTGCGGCAGAGGAATGCTCAGGAGCCCGGCGTGCTTGTTCCACAGCCAGACGTCAAACAGATTCGAGTCAAGTCGGTGACCGGCGGAAAATGCATTGACCGGAAAAGCGAGTCCTGCTGCTGCTGCTGAGAGTCTGCAGACGGGTTTAGGAGCTCTGGAGAATACGTCAGGTACGGTGTTTCGCGTGGCAGCGTGACACATGAGTTGCAAAAGTGTGGTCCTTTCACCCCAGCCCCTGCCTGAGAGCTGAAAGCACAAGTGCTCTCTGCAAGGGGAAGGAGGTTGGAAAGGGGTGGGGGGGGAAGCAAAACGCCCAGTGCTTGCAGTCATGTCCCAAGTGATTTCAGTTCCTTTCCCCCAGAAACAACCTTTATTCCCAGCCCCAGTGATTGTAGTCATGTCCCAAGTCAGTTCAGCTCCTTGTCCTGAGAAAAAGCTTTTATTCCGAGCCCCGGTGCCTGCAGTCATGTCCCAAGTGAGTTCAGCTCCTTGTCCCGAGGGGAAAAGCCTTTATTGGCAGCCCCGGTGCCTCCAGTCGTGTCTCAAGTCGGTTCAGCTCAGAATACGTCAGGTACGGTGCTTCGCGTGGCAGCGTGACACATGAGTTGTAAAAGTGTGGTGCTTTCACCGCAGCCCCCACATGAGTGTTGCACACAGTGGTACTCTCTTCAACGGAAGGAGATTGGAAAGGGGGAGGGGAATAAAAAGCAAAAGCCCCATTGTATTTAGTCATGTCCCAAGTGATTTCAGCTCCCTTTTCATCAGGACACCCCCCGCCCCCGCCAGGTCTCTCCCCGTCCCCTGGACCCCTCTCCCCCCACCTCCCCACGATCTGGCTGTGGCTTTGACCCCACCAAGGACCAGGTGCTGCTCTGGCTGGGACCCCCCTGGACGAGGGGGCGGCGCTGCTCCTCCTCCATGAATTCAGCACCCTGGATGTCACCTCCTGCCTGCTGGGGGGTGAGTGTGGGAGTGCATGGGAAGGCCCACACCTCAAATAATCTTCTTGAATCTCCTGACACTACTGTTATCCCTCCTTTTCTCTCCTGGGGGGTATTTGTGGGGGAGCACCTGAACCCCCCCACTCCAAATAACCCCCCCGACCTCCCCCCTTTTCCTTACTGGGTGGTGAGTTTGGCGGGGCATGGGAAGCCCCCCCATAACAAATACTCCCCCCAACCCCTATTTTGCCTTTGGCTGGGGGCATTTGAGGGGGGCACATGAACCCCCTGCACCAAATGAGCCCCCTGACACCCCTCTGACCCCCCCTTTTCCCTCCTGGGTGGCTGTTTTGTCGTGACACCCCCTTTCTCCCCCAGGGAGGGTCCATGGGTCTCTCGCCCGTGGAGGCAAAGTGAGGGGCCAGACCCCCAAGGTGAGTTGGGGAACCCCCCCTTGATGTTTTGGCACACCCCCTGATTTTTAGGGCCCCCCTTGAATCTCACAGCCTCCTTTTGGGTTTTGGAGCCCCCACTTGAGTTTTAGGGTCCCCTCTTGACCCTTGCCCCCACCTTGACCTTAGGGTCCCCCTCCCCTTGTCATTTGTCCTCCTGCCTTGTACTTTAGGGCACCTCCCTTGACTTTTAGGGCACCCCCCCTGGATTTTAGGCCCCCTCCCTCTTGTACTTTAAGCCCCCCCATGACTTTTTGGGCCCCCCCCTGGGCCCCCCCCTTGTCCTTTGGGGCCCCCTCCCCAGTACTTTGTGTTTCCCCCCCTTGTACTTTAGGGCCCCTCCCTTGACTCTTAGGGACCCCCCCCTGAATTTTAGGGCCCCCCACTTGTACTTTAAGCCCCCCCCTCAACTTTTGGGTCCCCCTCGCCCCCCTCCTTGTCCTTTGGGGCCCCCTCCCCAGTACTTGGGGTTTCCCCCTGTTGTACTTTAGGGACCCTCCCTTGACTCTTAGGGACATCCCCCCCGAATTTTAGGGCCCCCCACTTTTACTTTAAGCCCTCACAGGACTTTTTGGCCCCCCCCTTGCCCTTTGGGGCCCCCCCATGCCCCGCCTTGTACTTTAACCGCCCCCCTTTGAACATGGTGCTCCCTCCCCAGTATTTTGCCCCTCTCCCCTGACCTTTGGGGCCACTCCCTTGCCCCTCTCCCCTGACCTTTGGGCCCCTCCTTGCCCCTTGTCCCCTCCCTTCTAGTTTATCCCCCTCCCGTACCCTTTGGGCTCCTCCTCTTGCCCCCCTCCCTTGACTTTTAGGGACCCCCCCCTGAATTTTATGGGCCCCCCCCTTGCTGCCCTCCACTTACTTTTAGGGCCCCCCTGACTTTTGGGGTCTCCCCCTCCTTGTCCTTTGGGGCCCCTCCCCTTGTCCTTTGTCCCCCCACCCCCTTATACTTTAGGGCCCTTCCCTTCACTTTTAGGGACTCCCCCCCAGTATTTTAGGGACCCCCCCTTTGTACTTTAAGCTCTTCCCCCCCCCTTGATTTTTTGACACACACACCCACACACACCCCCCCTTGACTTTTGGGGCCCGCCCAGGTGGTGAAGCAGGAGAAGATGATGACAGGCTGGGCCAAGCGCGGCCTGCAGTACAACCGGTGCCTCGTCAATGTGGTGCTGGCTTTGGTAAGAAGGGGCCCAATGCCAACTCCTGAGCCCCCAAGGATCCCCTCAGACCCCCCCCACCCCCCGGTCCGGCCCACCACAGACCCCCCTAAACCCCCCAGACACCTCCCCCCACAGCAATAAAGGGGCCCCAGGAGTGGCGCCTTTCGGGGCTCCTTAGGGAGAGTTTAGGGTCTCTGAGGTGGTTTTTGGGGGGGTCTTAAGGGGCTTTTGTGGCGGAGTCTTTGGAAGGGTTTCTGAGGGGAGGGTGCTCGGCTCTCTGTAGGGGACTATGGGGTCTTTATAGGGTCTCTTTGGTGGGGTCTAGGGTTTTTTGGGGGGTCTCTTTGAGAGCGGGTTTGGAGGGTCGTTGGTGTCTCTTTTTGGGGGCATCTGGTGTTTTTGGGGGGTTCTCTGGGGGGGTGGGGTTCTTTGGGGGGGATCTTTATGGGCTCTCTTTGGAGGGGTTTGGGGGGTCTTAAGGGGCTTTTTGGGGGGTCTTTAGGGGGTCTTGTTTTTTTTGGGAGTTCTTTAGGGGTCTTTATAGGGTCTCTTATTGGGGGGTTGAGTTTTTGGGGGGTCTGTTTGGGGGCTTTGGGGAGTTGGGGGTCTTAAGGGGCTTTCTGGGGTGTCTTGGGGGACTCTTTAGGGGGGTTTTTCGGGGGATCTCTGAGGGTCTCTTTGGGGGTCTTTATAGGATCTCTTTTTGGGGGGGTCTGGGGTCTTTGGGGGGGTCTCTGAGAGGTTTTGGGGGGTTTTTTTTTGTTCTTTAGGGGTCTCTATAGGGTCTCTTTTTGGGGGGTCACTTTGGGGTGCGCTGGCGGCCGCCTGGCACGACGCCGTCGCCGGGTACCCGCGGGGGGGTCCGTTGGGCAAGGCCGGTGCTGTGCTGGTGGTGGCGTGGCTGCTGGAGGGCGAGGCTGGACGTGACGTGGTGGCGGCGCAGGTGCACCTGGCTCTTCTGGGAGGGGCGATGGGGCCTGAGGGGGGGCCTGGGGCGGTGCGGCAGCGCAAGTGCTGCTACCTGCTCCTCACGGGGCAGCTCCTTAACGAGGATCTTGTTACCCGGGGCTGGACAAGCTGCTTCAGCGGCTGATCCAGGAGCTGGACTGAAGCTCGTTACCGGCGCCTCGTTAACAGAAAAGGCGGAGGGGGGGGGCAAATAAACCTGGTTCCTAACGAGCTGCAGCTCCTCCCTTCCCCCCCCCTTTCCTCCCAGTAACCCCCCAGCGCTGCTCAGGATAGGGGACGCAGGACCCCCACCTCCCTAAGACATCACCAGTGGTGTCATCAGTGACGTCATCACCGTACAATTAAACTCCTTTATTGGATCCAACTGGGAATTTGGGGGCGGGGTGGAGGAAAGGAGGATGAACAGTGTGGAGGGTTGCAGGATGGGGGGGGGGTGTCCCTCTGTGGCTTGGGGGGGTCTGGGGTGCCCTGGGGAGGTGTCCCCAAACCCCAAGGGGCGTTCCAGGGGGCGTTCCCAGATCCCTCGGGGGTGTGTGTGTGTGTGTGTGTGTGTGTGTGTGTGGAGGGGGGGGGGGGGGGGGGCAGGTTCCACACACAAGTGGGTTTCTGGTGACCCGGGGGAGGTCTCTCACCCTGGGGGGGGGTGGGGGTCCCGTAGCACCCCAGGGGGGTCTCCAAACCCCTGGGGCGGTGCCATGCACCCCGGGAGGGGGTTTGGGGGAGGAGTCCCGGGGGGTCTCTCCACAACGAGGCTGGAGCGCTTGGCCTTCTCAAACTGGGTATTCATCTGGGCTGCCCAGGCCTCCAGCTCCCCCAGCTGGGGGGAAAAGGGGGGCTGGGGGGGGGTTGGGCCCTCCTCCACCCCAGCAGAACTCCCCCTGTGTGGGTGGGAGGGAAACTGGGGAGGGAGGGGGGCTGGAGGGGGATTTTGGGGGTTTGGGGATACTGGGTGGACATTGCGGGGGTGGAAGGGTGATAAGGGGGAGGGGGGTGTCACTGAGTGCGGTTGGGGGGGATACAAGGGGGTGGGGAGGGGGTTGGGGGGTTATTGAGGGGGCTGGGGGGACAGGAGGTTGGTGGAAAAGGGGATATAGGGGGCCCCAGGGACATGGGGTAACAGTGGAGGGGGGGGGGGGCACAAGGGACTGTGGGGACATGGTGGGGGGGAAGTGGGGTGGGGGGAGTCAGTGGGCTGTGTGGGGGAAGTCCCAGCCCGGAGGGGTCCCAGACTCATGTCAATAGGTGCCACCTTCTTCCTCCTCCTGCGCTCAGGGGGGCTCAGGGGGCCGCAGGGATTCCTAGGATCCAGGTGGCTGTAGGAGTGGCACACGTGGGGGGCCACGGCCGGGGGAGGCGAGTTCTCCTTCTCCTCAGAAGGGCTGGGCTGAGGTGGGGGATGACACTGAGACCCTCCAGAGGCACGCAGGACCCCCTGAGACTCACCCCCAGGACCCTCCCTGGCACCCTGAGATCCCCAGGACCCTCCAAGACCAGCCCACGATCCCCTGACACCCCTCCACAGGACCATCCCGGACCCCCCAAGCCCCCCTCCTGAGACCCCTGGTACCCTGAGACCACCCCAGGACTCCCCCAGACATCCCTTGAGACCCCCTGGGACCTCCCAAGGATACCCCAAGACTTGCCCTGAGGTCCCCCAGGACCACCTCAAGACTGCCCTGAGACCCCCCTAGGATCCCTCAAGACCCCTCCCAGAGACACCCAGGACCCCTCAAGACCTCCCCCGAGACCACTGGGATCCTCAAGGACCCACCCCAGATGCCCCAGGACCCCCTGAGACCCCCCCCACCAGGAGCCCCTGACATCCTGAGACCCCCCCCCCTAGAGAAGCCCGGGACCACCCCAGGACCCCCTGAGACGCCCACACCCCCCGTCCCCGAAACCCCTGGCACCCAGAGACCCCTAAGACCACCCCAGGAGCCCCCTGAGCACCCCCAGAGCCTCCCGCCCCCTTCCCCCCCCAACCATGGCCGCCCATGGCGGTTCGCCTATTGGCGGCTCCTCCGCCGGCCGCCCCCAGCTTCTCCGCGTCAGGCGGGGAGCGGGGGAGGAGGCGAAGGGAGCGGCCCGGAGGTCGGGGCCGCCGCCCGCCGCTTCTCTCCCACCGTCGCGCCGGAACTCGCGTCATAGAGGGGACGCGGCGCAAGCGCGGTGCGGCAGCGCGAAGCGGCGCGCGGGCAAAAACTTTGTGGGCAGAAAGTACTGGCAAAGCGCGACATCCGGGTACAATGTACAGGGAATGCGCTGTGAGGGCAGAAGAGAGTGTGGGCAAGAAATACTGGCAAAGCGCGACATCCAGGTATCGCTTTTGGCGCATGCGCAGTGGTGTGACGCGAAGCAAAGTCCGGGCAAGAAAGTACTGGCAAAGCGGGACATCCGGCTATCGTTTGGGGCGCATGCGCAGTGGTGTGACGCGAAGCAAAGTCCGGGCAAGAAAGTACTGGCAAAGCGGGACATCCGGCTATCGTTTGGGGCGCATGCGCAGTGGTGTGACGCGAAGCAAAGTCCGGGCAAGAAAGTACTGGCAAAGCGGGACATCCGGCTATCGTTTGGGGCGCATGCGCAGTGGTGTGACGCGAAGCAAAGTCCGGGCAAGAGAGTACTGGCAAAGCGGGACATCCGGCTATCGTTTGGGGCGCATGCGCAGTGGTGTGACGCGAAGCAAAGTCCGGGCAAGAAAGTACTGGCAAAGCGGGACATCCGGCTATCGTTTGGGGCGCATGCGCAGTGGTGTGACGCGAAGCAAAGTCCGGGCAAGAAAGTACTGGCAAAGCGGGACATCCGGCTATCGTTTGGGGCGCATGCGCAGTGGTGTGACGCGAAGCAAAGTCCGGGCAAGAAAGTACTGGCAAAGCGGGACATCCGGCTATCGTTTGGGGCGCATGCGCAGTGGTGTGACGCGAAGCAAAGTCCGGGCAAGAGAGTACTGGCAAAGCGGGACATCCGGCTATCGTTTGGGGCGCATGCGCAGTGGTGTGACGCGAAGCAAAGTCCGGGCAAGAAAGTACTGGCAAAGCGGGACATCCGGCTATCGTTTGGGGCGCATGCGCAGTGGTGTGACGCGAAGCAAAGTCCGGGCAAGAAAGTACTGGCAAAGCGGGACATCCGGCTATCGTTTGGGGCGCATGCGCAGTGGTGTGACGCGAAGCAAAGTCCGGGCAAGAAAGTACTGGCAAAACGGGACATCCGGCTATCGTTTGGGGCGCATGCGCAGTGTTATGAGGAGAAAGCGAGTGTGGGCAGGAAGTACTGGCACTGCCCAATATCCGGGTACCGCGCATGCGCCGTACCGCGAAGCCATCGCAGGGCAAATACACTTATGGCGGAGGCGGGAAGGAGAAACCGGGCACCACTTTCACCGTCGACGCCTACAAAACAGCGCCCAACGCGGAAGCGCCAGCGTGCAGCGCGTCGTCATATGCACCGGTACGCCAGCGCGAGGAGGAGAAGTACCGGAGGAGACCCCGGGGGGGGGCGGGGCAGGGCAGCGGGGGCTCAGGTCGCTGGGATGGGCTGGGCTGGGGGATTGTGAGGGACTGGGGGGGGGGGGCATTGGGGGGCAACTAAGAGGGGCTGGGAGGCAGTTAGGGGGTACTGGGAGGAAACTGGGGGGTAACTGGAGTAACTGGGAGTTACTTGGGGGTCACTTGCTGGTTTTTTATTATTTCGGGGGTGTGGGGTTGTCCATGGGGTTTGTGTCTCTTCAGAATTGTGGCTTGTGGGTTTTTCTGGCTCAAGGGGTTGGTTTGGCAGAGGAGGGCTTAGGGGTTCTGTTGTCGTTTTTGTGGTGTCTGGGGTTTGTGGGTTTGTTGGGGTTTTTTTGGTTTGGTCCCGATCTGGGGCCCCCAGTACAAGAAGGATGTGGAACTGTTGGAGGGGGTTCAGAGGAGGGCCACGAAGCTGATTAGAGGGCCAGAGCACCTGCCCTACAAAGAGAGGCTGAGGGAGCTGGGCTGGGTCAGCCTGGAGAAGAGAAGTCTGCAGGGGGGGGGGGCCTCATTACGGTCTTCCAGTACCTGAAGGGAGCTTATAAGCAGGAGGGATTCAATTTTTTAAAAGGATATACAATGGCAGAACAAGGGAGAATGGATTAAAACTTAAGGAAGGAAGGTTTAGATTAGATATTAGGGGGAAGTTTTTTACAGAAAGAGTGGTGGGGTGCTGGAACAGGCTGCCCAGAGAAGTAGTGGATGCCCCGTCCCTGGAAGAGTTCAGGGTGGGGTTGGATGGGGCCCTGGGCAACCTTGTGTAGATCCAGGCCTGAGGTTGGTGGCCCTGCCTGTGGCAGGGGGGTTGGAGCTGTATGATCCTTGGGGTCCCTTCCAACCCATGCAATCCTATGATTCTATGGTTATTTTGGTTTGGGTTTTGTGTTGTAGGAGTTTTTTGGGGTTTGTTTGTTTGTTTGGTTGTTTTTTTTAATTGGGTTTTTGGGATTCCTGTGGCTTGTGGGTTTTTTAAAATGCTACGTGGGTTTTTCTCAGGTCTGGGTGGGCTCAGGCTTTTGATATTTTTTTTCATTTCTTTACCACATTACCGTAACTGGAAATGGAGCACAGGTTCTGCTCTGCCTTTTGTTTCCTTGTCAGCAAACATGTGCAACCTCAGCTACTGTAACAGACGGGCCCTGGCAAGTAGGTCATGCACTCCAGTGCCTGTTCTGGGAATGATTGCGTTGGTCTTGGCTCTGGTGGGGAGGAGGAGCTGGTCTGGACTTGTGCTTTGCCCTTGCAGATGCCGTCCTGGAGAAGGCCGTGCGCAAGCGCGTTCTGAAGCCGTTGAAGGGCCCCACTGAAGCCCCGTCGAGAGAGTTTCACGCCGCAGACGGCTCTTGGAAAGAGCTACAGGAAAACCTGCAGCTGGTGCGGCAGAGGAATGCTCAGGAACTGTGCGTGCTTGTTCCCACGCCAGACTTTGTGGACGTTGAAAGGATTCAAGTCAGGTTGGTGACCGTGCAGGAAATGCATTCACCGGAAAAGCGAGTCCTGCTGCTGCTGAGAGTGAGCAGACTGGTTTAGGGGCTCTGGAGAATACGTCAGGTACGGTGCTTCGTGTGGCAGCATGTCAAATGAGTTTCAAAAGAGTGGTCCTTTCACCCCAGCCCCCACCTGAATGCCACACGGACAGGTGCTCTCTGCAAGGGGAAGGAGATTGGAAAGGGGAGGGAAAATAAAAAGCAAAAGCCCCACTGTATTTAGTTATGTCCCAAGTGATTTCAGCTTGTTTCCCTCAGAAATAACCTTTGTTTGCAGCCCCAGTGTCTGTAGTCATGTCCCAAGTGGTTTCAGCCCCTTGCCCTCAGAAACAACCCCTATTTGCAGTCCCAGTGCCTGTCGTCACGTTCCAAGTGATTTCAGCTCCTTGCTCTCAGAAACAACCTTTATTGACAGACCCAGAGGCATCCTGAGCGTGTCTGGGCTGGCATTGGGGCAGTGCTCAGCAGCCATTTGGGTTTGGTGCTCGGCGGGGTCGGTGGGGGAAGGAGGCAGTGCGGGGTTTTTTTTTTCAGGCTTGTGGTTTTCACTGGGTTTTGGGGGTATCAGGGTTCTGTGGGGCTTTGCGTTGGGGCTGGGGTTAGAGGGGTCGTTTCGGGCTTGTGGGGTTGTTTTAGTTGGATAGGGGTGGTTGGTTGGGGCTTGCAGGTTTTTTGTGATTTCGGGGGTGCAGGGGGGTGTCCGCGGGGTTTGTGTGGGTTTGTGTCTCTTCAGAATTGTGGCTTGTTGGTTTTCT
This sequence comes from Gallinula chloropus, assembly GCF_964237585.1. Classification (NCBI taxonomy): domain Eukaryota; kingdom Metazoa; phylum Chordata; class Aves; order Gruiformes; family Rallidae; genus Gallinula; species Gallinula chloropus. Next base: position 90,229,828 of record NC_140089.1, read on the forward strand.
GGCTTGTGGGGTTGCTTTGCCCTGGCAGATGCTGTCCTGGAGAAGGCCATGCGCAAGCGCATTCTGAAGCCGTTGAAGGGCTCCATTGAAGCGGTATTGAGAGAGTTTCATGCTGCACATGGCTCTTGTAAAGCGTAAGAATTCCTTCCAAAGTGCCAAAAGGCAGCTTAAGGGGGAGACCCTCAGTATCTGAGCTTTGTTTCCTTCAAAGGAACTTGGAAACTTCAGTGTCATTGTGAGCGATGGCTATTACTCGCCTTTTGCACTCCTCAGTTACAAAATTTGGCAGGAGTTAAACCCTGAACGATGCCCAATTATATTCCACATCCTGTTTTATTAGGGTGACTAACACTACCCCCTTCGCATTGCGCTCCAGGAAGTTGACCATGGATGCATAGGGAAGACCTGACCAGTGAGACCATGCAGCAGTGCCAGAGATGTCCATCAGTTCTGTGCTGAAAGGCTTAAGATGGACGAGACAGAAGAATGCAGCCAATTTCTTCTTGTTTCTGACACCCGGCAGCAACTGACAGAGGTTACCTGCCTTCTGAAAATAAATGCCGAGCTGGACGGCCGTCCGCAAGCCCAGGTCTTTGGCTTTGCCTACAAGCCTGTAAACGGCGATCCATATGGGGCCATCTTTCAAACCGTCAGCAAGGCGGTGCCTTAAACCCAGCAACTTGTCATTTGATACATGCTGTCCCAGTCTGTCGGAAGAGGAGTCAGCGAGGAAGGAAGCCAGCTTGGCTGAGTAGGGAGATCCAGGAAGATATTTGGGAAAAGAGGGGAAAAATATGACCTTTGGAAGAAGGGGCAGGTGTCTTGGGCCAACTATAGGAATTTAGTGAGATCATGTAGGGAGAAAGTCAGAAGGGCTAAAGCTGCACTGGAACTCAAACTGGCCAGTTCTGTAAAAGATAATAAAAAATCCTTCTATAGGTACATTAACAGTAAGAGGGGATCAAGGAGAATCTCCAGCCCTTATTGGATACTAAGGGAACATTAGAGACAAGGGATAAGGACAAGGCTGAGGTCTTTAATTCCTTCTTTACCTCAGTCTATAATAGTAAAGATGGTTATTCTCTGAGTCCTCATCCTCAGGATCTGGCTGACAGAGAGGGGAAGAATAGCATAATTCCCATGGTTAAGGAGGAAATGATTAGCGACCTACTTGGCCAGGTAGACACTAACAAGTCAATGGGACCTGATGGGATCCACCCCAGGGTGCTGAGAGAGCTGGCAGATGTGCTTGCCAAACCCCTTTCCATCATCTACCCGAAATCCTGGCAGACTGGGGAAGTTCCACTCAACTGGAGGATGGCAGATGTTACCCCCATATATAAGAACGGCCGGAAGGAGGATCCAGGGAACTACAGGCCTGTCAGCCTGACCTCAGTCCCTGGAAAAATCATGGAGGGGGTCATTTTGGGAGCTATCATGCAGCACATGCATGACGGCCAGGGGATCAGGCCTAGTCAACATGGGTTTACAAAAGGTAGATCTTGTCAAACTAACCTGATCACCTTCTATGACAAAGTGACCTGCTTAATGGACAAGGGGAAGGCTGTGGACGTGGTCTACCTGGACTTCAGTAAAGCCTTTGACACGGTTTCTCACAGCATTCTGACTGAGAAACTGGCTGCCACTTGCCGTGACAGGTGGACCCTCAACTGGGTTAAAAACTGGCTGGATGGCTGGGCCCAAAGGGTGGTGGTGAATGGAACCAAATCCAGCTGGAGGCCGGTCACAAGTGGCGTCCCCCAGGGCTCAGTCCTGGCTCCAGTTCTGTTCAACATCTTTATCAATGACCTGGATGAAGGGATTGAAGCTCCCTCAGTAAGTTTGCAGATGACACTAAGGTGGGAGGAAGTGTTGATCTACCTGAGGGTAGGGAGGCTCTTCAGAGGGATCTGAACAGACTGGACCGATGGGCTGAGACCAACGGGATGAAGTTTAACATGGCCAAGTGCAGAGTGCTGCACATGGGACATAACAACCCCATGTAACACTACAGGCTTGGGGGAGGTTGGCTGGACAGCTGTCAGGAAGAGAAGGACCTGGGGGGTGTTGGTTGACACCAGGCTGAATATGAGCCAGCAGTGTGCCCGGGTAGCCAAGAAGGCCAATGGCATCTTGGCTTGTATCAAAAGCAGTGTGGCCAGTAGGTCTAGGGAGGTAATTATGCCCCTGTACTCGGCATTGGTGAGGCCACACCTTGAGTACTGTGTGCATTTCTGGGCTCCCCACCATAAAAAGGACATTGAGTTCCTTGAGCAGGTGCAGAGAAGGGCAACCAGGCTGGTGAAGGGGCTGGAGGGCAAATCATATGAGGAACGGTTGAGGGAGCTGGGGATATTTAGAGGAGGCTGAGGGGAGACCTTATCACCACCTACAACTACCTGAAGGGAGGTTGTAGAGAGGTGGGTGATGGTCTTTTCAGCCAGGTGACAGAAGATAGAACAAGGGGAAATGGCATGAAGCTGTGCCAGGGCAGGTTTAGATTGGATATTAGAAAAAAATTTTTTACAGAAAGAGTTGTCAGGGCCTGGAACAGGCTGCCCAAGGGAGCTGGTTGTGTCACCATCCCTGGATGTGTTCAAAAAAAGGGTAGATGAGGTACTTAGGGATATGGTTTAGCATAGGATGGGAATGGTTGGACTTGATCTTCAAAGGTCTCTGCCAACCTTGTGATTCTGTGATTCCTGTTCCTTTTGTTAACTGTTGAGAAGGTCTTTGTTGTCTGGCTTCCTTCAGGAGCCAAGATGGGCCTTAAACCAGGAACACCCGGTAAAAGGCCCTCAGCTGCTTGCAGCGCAGCCTGCAGAACCCCATGTAAACCACGGATGGGGACAGTCAGGTGCAATATTCCACTGGTGCCTTTGAGTGCGCAGCTGGGACATGAATTTCTCGCATTCAAGGGTTCCTCAGATTCTCATAGCAGCTTGCTGACAAGAAGGTTAGGGGTACCTGAGAAGCTGGGAGTGGACAGGGCCATGACAGCTGCCAGGAACTGGCCAAAGGGATATTTCAAGCATATGATGTCATTCTCTGAATATGATTGAGGGGAGCAGGAAGCTCAGGAACTATCTGAGCATTGGCTCTGGCTGGTGAACAGTTGTGCTGTGTATTGCTTGTGTATTCTTTTATAATTACTATTGTCTTTATTTTTTTGTCCTATTTAACTGTTTTTATTTTAAGCCATGAGTTTTATGCTTTTCTTTTTGATTCTCTTCACCCATCTCACTGGAGAGGAGTTGAACCGGCAAATGGCTGAGTGGTTGTTTTAACTCCCTACCAGGTTAAATCCATCGCGTTAGCCACATCCTGCTTTCAGTCTCCCTGTCCCACAACTCTTTTCTATGTCCCCCTATCCTTCCTTCGGCTTACCATTTTTAGCTCTGTCTCCTTCTGCATTTGGGCATTGAGCCTTGTGGCCGACTCGCTGCTGGGATTTACATGCACTATCGAGTAAAGATTTCCTGATACCTCTGGATGTGTTTGTAGCCCTCTAATACAGAGTCCATGGCTGTGAACAGGTGCAGGGGTGATGGCATGGCCAATGAGGCTGAGGGGCTGGCCCTGGTCCATGAAGGGGCTCCAGCTGTAAAGGTGGTTATCTGGGCCTATGTGCCTGAGGCAGCTGACGGAGGAGTGGATCCAAAGGGGTCTTGCAGACAGGCACCTCTGGCAAAGGATGGCCAGTCCCTGCAGTGAGGAAGGATCTCTCCGAATTGCCCGTGAGAGAGCAGATCAGCATGTGATGCCAGGAGCTCGGTGTCTGTATTGGCTATGTGCTAAACCACAGGAAACCAGAAGCTTTGCAGATCAGGACCATTGAGCCATCCAAGCAGGTAAGGGTCAGGCAGACATGAGTGTGGATGAGGAAGAGGCGGACCTGGAGAGAGGCATTGAGGTGGTGGAGGTCTCCTGCCAGTGCCAGGAACTGTTACTGAGTTGCTCATTCTCTGCTGCCATGCAGCAGATCTGTCTGCCTCCTGCCCATCGCTGATCTTTTTTCAGTCTGGAGAAAAGGAGACTGAGGGAACACTTCATCACGGTTTATGGCTTCTTCACAAGGGAGAGTAAAAGGACAGGAGGTGATCTCCTCTCTTTGGTGACCAGTGATAGAACCCAAGGGAATGGCGTGAAGCTGCGATGGGGGAGATTTAGGCTGAATTTTAGGAAGAGGCTCCTTACTGAGAGGATGGTAGAGCCCTCATTATCCTACTCTCTTCTCAGTGGGTACTTTGGGGAGGATTGGGGAGGGTGGTGGTAACAAATTAGAAGCGCTTTTTTTTTATTCAGTGTTGAGTCTGCTTTACCAGTGACAGTGCTTGCTGAATGGTCTCTGCCTGTCCTTATCTTGACAAGTAAAAGACTTACTATCTACTTTCTCTCATGTCCAACTAAAAAGGGAAGTGATAGAGGGACTTTGAGTATCTGGCCTCCAGCCAGGATTAAGCCATTACTGGGGGTCAGGCAGTGGCACCCCTTAATGTTCCTGCTGGGCTGCAGCTGTGTGCTGGGGCTGGAGGAATCCCAGGTGCTGGTAATGAGATTGATGGGGCCTGCCTGTGGCTTTTATTACCCTGCACCAGGCCAGCTGTGAAGGGGCTGTGGCTGCACTGAGGGAAAAAGTGAGTGGGACTGTGCAATAGACTGGAGGGTTCCAGGGAAAGTCACGTAGAGGGCAGTGGCCCCTCTGGGGTGGGGGCAGCAGGGTTCGTGTTTGATGCATAGAGCAGTGGCAGCAGCTGCTTGGATCTGGGGCGGGGAGGCATGTGCCCTGTTAGCACAGGGGATGGGACAGTGTCCCCGCAGGGTCAGAAAGCATGGATGGCCACCTCTGCAGCATGTGGGTAGTGTAGTCCTGGGACATATGGCTGGCTTTTGGCCATAATTGTTCTCTGGGACATGCCAGGAGGTGTAGTCCCAAGGCACTCGGCTACCAGGCAGCACTTGTCACTGCATACTGGGAGGCATTGTTTTCAGGTGGTTGTTTTGCAGCTATGGTGTCTGTGCAGTACAGACACCATAGCGCACAGCTCAAGCGCAAGGGTTGGTTATGTTGCTGGTTTTGAGTGGTTTACTACAGGCTTCCAGTTACTCCTGAAAAAATCTTGCTCCCTTTTCCCCTTCCCTCAACCATTTCATAACTTGGTTCTGAACACCCTGTGTACCTCTCACATCCTGGGCAGTTCCTGCCCTGGCCCATCTTTTTCCCATGCTGCTGTGGTTTTCTTGTCTTCCCTTTACCCTTTCTCTTTCTTTTTGTCCTGCTCCCACTTTCTCTCTCCCTCTTATTCTCATTCTCACTGGTGGGTGCTGCTAGAGCCTAAAAGTGACGGAAGGGAAAACTAGGACTATTCCCTTGGCTAGGAAAGCCCAGAGCTCCAAGGTTCTACCCTGATGGTGGGCTACCCAGGGAGGTTTCAGGTCAGGACCAAGTTTCTCTCATTTGGGACTCATCTAGTTCTGTTAAGGGCATTGGTCAGAGAGAGGGTCAAGGTTAGTTAGTTGACCATTTAAACTACTTACTTTGCAAACAGAGAGATTCTTTAGAAGGGACATTTGAGGGATGCGTTTCTGCTTTATCATTCAGCCTCATCCAAAAATGTAGTACCAGTAGAAGTTGGGTGGTGCATATGGTCTCACTAGAACCATAGCATAACCATGTAGCACTCCGGCTTTTTTGTACAAAGCTAAAGCATATGATTACCAAGAGTAGTATTTTTACTGTATTTAATTAGCTGTTTTCCTGAAAACTTTAGGAGGGTGTTAATCTTTTTCTGTCGACATCCCAGAAAAATTAAAACTGCTTACCAAGTTGCACTATCAACATGAAAGATGCAGTTGCAGTAAAAGTGGAAATAATTTTCAGCAAGAGTCTCTCTTTCCGTTTGGTACTTTGCATCCCATCAAGTCAAGTCAGAAAACCCACTCCTGCCTTTGAACCTTCTGCAGACAGAACCCTCCCCTTTCCCAGGGGACTGTGGGAAGGGTGGTGGGTGGGGCCTAGGGGTATGTGAGCAACTGGCCTTGCCCTGGGCAGCTCACTCACCTGAAGTGTTTCTTGAGTGTTAGTGTTCTGTCTTTCTTTTGGTAGATAGAGCTATGTAGTTGGCTTGGCTGTCTGGGGAGCTATATCTGAGGTAAGAGCTTTTGGGAGTAGTCAAGGCTAAGCAGAATGTATATAATAGAAAGTACGTTCATGTGTAGCTTTGCGTGATGGTGGTTTGAATTTTCAGTGGTTTGTAAGATGACTTAATTCTACACAATTATTTGTTTTTTAATTCTAGGTGCATGAGACTTCATTTTTCTTTTTTGTCAACTTTGCTCAATATGCTGTATCGCTTCTAACAGGTCTAGTGATGAGATTTTTTCTAGCTGGGGTTAGAGTGAGTGTCTTGTCCACAGAGAGTTTTAACTTTCTGCTGTAAAGTAATGGGGATCAAAGGTGTAGTATCTTCCAGGTCAGCTTACGGCTTGCTTAATTGTTCCTAGGGTAATAGGGTTCCGTGGCTTTTCTTGTGGGATCTGAGGTGTGTGGATGTTTTTAATTGGTGGTGGGTTTTTTTTACTTCTTTGGGTTTTGGGCTTTGTGGGGGTTCGTTTGGGTATTTTAATCTGTTTGTCTTCAGCATCTGTCTCTGTCTGGCTCCTTATTCCCAGCTTTTAAGTTCTTGCTCTCTCTGCCATAGCCTGTCTGGACTTCTTTTCTTGGTTGCTCTATCTTTATCTCTCTGCCAGCTCCCTCTCACTCTTCTCAGTCCACAGCTGTCTGTCCTGTGGGCCGTGCTATTTGTCTGCCCTTCCCCATCACTCATGTCCAGGTCCCTGCTGCTGCTTTTTATTTTGTCCCTATCCAGCTGGTAGCCTGTGACTGGTTTGCATCTGTTTGTTTTTTTTCCTCTGTATCTCCCTGCCTGTGTCCCAGTCCCTTTTCTTTGAATTCCTCCCTCTGCCATGTAGTCTTGGTGATGTTTTGCTCTTCTCCATTTCTCACTGGCCAGAGCTTGGTCCTGATTTGTTAATCCTGCCCTACCTACCCTGTAGCCTGTTGCTTTTATCCTTGCTCCATCTATCTAATGCTGGCTCCCAGGTGACACCCTTTCAGAATTCCTCCCCCTCATAGTTCTGTATGCATGGCTATGCTTTTTGCTCTGTGGCTTTTTTCCTTCTTATCTTTCTTTTTCTATCCCTCCAGCTCCCCATCGCTGTTTCTTACTTTGGCCCCTCTGCCGGATAGCGTGTAGATATGCGGTTCAGTTTGTGCTGGTGCTTGTCTGTGTAGACTGACCCCTAACCCTTGCCTCTTCACTCTGTTGCTCCGTGTCATTTCCTGCCCCTGTCTCTGCCCTGTTACTTCTTGCCTTTTTCTGTTTATCTCAGTCCAGCTCCCTGGCTCCATGTTTGTTTTTTTCTCCTTGTCTGTAGGATTCTGTAAGCTGTGACTCTCTTTTTTTTCTTCTGTGTGGGTTTTTTTTTTTTCCTATATCATAAGAAAGAAGAATTATGTAGTGACTACAGGAACGTCCCGGTGTGTGTCCCTTCCTTGAGGCTGCACACAGTTCCCTGGTTGTCTGAGCTAAGTGTAGCCTGGAATTTGACAGGAGATAGAAGTTAAGAATTGCCTGCAAAACATGAAGTATGGTTCTGAACTGCAGCTCCTGGGGAACTGTGCTACCTGTGGTGGGGTGGTGGGGTGGTGGTGAGGGGGGAGGAAGGGTGAGAAACTGTGAACAGAATTGAGCCTGGGAAGAAGGAAAACGTGTGGGGAGGTGTGTTAAGATTTGGTTTTATTTCTTATTATGCTACTTTGATTTCAGTGGGAACTTTGTTGGGGAGTGGGGTGGTGGGAACAAGTTAGATGCCTTTCTTTATTCTGTGTTGAGTCTATTTCAGCTGTGATGTTACTTTCTGAGTGATCTCTGGCTGTCCTTGACTCATAAGCCTCTCCATATAAATGTTCTCTCCTGTCCAGCTGAAAAAGGGAGTGAAGGGCTTTGGTGGGCATCTGGCTTCCAGTCAGAGAGAAACCACCACACGAATCAGGTGTTGGTGTCCTCCCCCTTTTCCTGCCTGGCTGCAGCTGTGTGCCCAGGGCAGGAGGGAGCCCCAGTTGTCAGCAGTGAGGCTGATGGGGACGGCCTGTTCCTGCAAGAGGCTGCCTGCCTGTAGAGGGTCTGGTGGCTCCTACTCCCTTTCCCTGGGCAGCTGTGGAGTGGCTGTTGTGAGGCAGGGGAGGAGTGGAGTCATCACTGGGCTGCGGCTGCACCAAGGGAGAAAGTGAGCGGGCTGTGTGATGGACTGGAGCGTCCTGGACAAAGCCCCAAAGAGGGTGGTGGCCCCTCCAGAGTGGGAGCTGAGGGGTCCATGTCTGAGGTGTGGAGCAGTGGTGGCAGCTGCCCAGATCTGGCAGGGGGGTGGTGCCCTGTTGGCACAAGGGGATGGGACAGCATCCCCACAGGGTCGAAAAGCATGGATGGCTGTCTGCCATAGCATGTGGGGGGATAGTCCTGGGGCACATGGCTAGCTTTTAGCCATGTTGGCTCACTGGGGCATGCTGGAAGGTGAACTCTTGGGTCCTCAGCTTCCAGGTGGCATTTGCCATTGCATCCCAGAAGGCATGTTTGGTGGTTTCATTTTTGTGGACTTTGCTGCCAGGCAGCACAAGTAGTTTGACCGTGATGGTTGCTTTTGTTGCCAGTTTCAAGTGGTTTTCTGCAGCTTTCCAGCAACTCCTGAAAAAGATATTCTTTCTGCCCCTCACAGTCTTCCCTGACTTTTTATGGAGTAGGATTTGTGTTCTTTGGGCTTGTAAAAGTTTTCACCCAGGAATCTCGCTTTTATCATGTTATCTATGTGCAAGCTTTACCTGTTTTCCAGTTTTGCCTTATTTTTTTGCTGTGTGATGAGATTTACTCTTGTATCAGTCACAGCAGTTATGTTCTCTTGTTACTCCATATCTATTTACAGTTTTAACACCCATCTTTTAAAAGAGAAAGGTGCCAAATTAAGAACTTAAGGTCACTGTGTTGCAGTCATCACTCTCTTCCTATCAGCTTGTTGCAGTTTTGTGTAGCCATGCTGCTGAAACGGTTTCTGTAAGCAGCAGTTACAGTTTTCTGCCGGCCCCCGAAAGTGTAAACATCAGGCAATTCAAGGCCAAAGTTGCAGCCCAGAGATATAGTGCCTCTGTGAATCACATATAGGAGAAAAAAACTTGGAAGCAGCTGCATTTTGCCACTGGAGAAGGGAATGAGAAGATCTAACAAGCTATGCAGACACCAAGGCTGGGGGGGAGGTGGGGAGGAGGTGCCCCAAGTGCCAGAGAGAAAGATGCCCCTGCAGCCTGTTGAGAAACCCATGGTGGAACGGGTGTTCCTCCCCCCTGCAGTCGATGAAAAAGGCCGAGACCCCATCTGTAGCTCGTGGAGAGGCTCCATGCTGGATGGAGCAGGTGGAGACATAGAGAAGATGCTGTGACCCTACGTTGGATCAAGCCTCTGCCAGCACTTGCAACCTACAGAGATGAGAGAAGAGAGAGAGAGATTTGTGCCGGAACAGGTTTGCTGGGGGAAGGCTTGTAACCCTGTGGAGGACTGGGACTGAGAGACATTGTGATCTACCACTGCCCGCCATAGCGGTGATCCACAGTGGGGCAGTTGAATGAAGAGATAAAGCCCTGGGGGCAGAGGCTCACATTGGAGAAGTTCATGGAGGACTGTCTCCGGTGGGTTGGACCCCACTGTGCAGCAGGGGGAGGGTGTGGAACAAATGTTGTCCCTCCCCATCCCCCCCCCCCCCCCCAACCCCATCCCCCAGCCGAGAAGGAAACCAACTTGCAAGGAACTGACCGAAGGCCCCATCTCCCAGTCCCTACCCCCTTGTGCTGCAATTCGGGGGGAAGAAGGGAGTGAAATCATGACTAGAGTGAAGTCTGCTGAGAAGGTAGAGGTGTTTTAAGATCTGGAAAAGGAAAACAGCTCATGAAGACATAACAGAGAACCCCATTTTTCCCAGTCCCTGCCCCACAGTGCTGCAAGCAGGGGGAAGAAGGGAGCAAAATCGTGGCTAAAGGGCAGTCTGCTTAGAATGGAGGTGTGGGGAGAAGGTGCTACTGAGAACCCCCTTTTCTCCAGTCCCTGCCCGCCCCCCCCCCCCCCCCCCCCCCCCCCCCCGGTGGCACAACAAGAGGGAAGAAGGGAGCAAAATTCTGACTAAAGTCTGCTAAGGAGGGAGTGGTGGTAAAGTGTTTTAAGATCTGGTTGTGTTTGTCTTAATATTTGGTCACACTCCCAACTTTAGTTGTCACTGTTGTTGTAGTGTAATAAATTAGGTAGTTTTCCTTCACTGTTGAGTCTGTTTTGCCCATGTTGTTGATGACAGAATGCTCTCTCCCTGTCCTTCTGTTGACTCCTGAGCCTCTTTATATATTTTTTTTCTCCCCTGTCCAACTAAGAAGGAGAGTAATAGCCTGACTTGGGTAGGTGTCTGGCCTCCAGGCAGGGCTAAACCATCACACAGCTGAACACCTTACTGGCTCACAAAGAGGCGCTGGGGGGTGAGGCAGTGGCGGGACAGACATTGCAGCGTGGCTTACAGGCCTCCCTTGTTTGTGCTGGCCAGGCCAGGCCCGAGTGTCGGTGCGGCCACCTGTGAGTGACTGAGGCAAGGCGAGCGATTGGCCAAGGGAAGGGAATGGAGGATGGGGGTGGGTTTTGGCAGTTCCTAAGCTCATGGCTTTGGCTTTTTCTTTTGCAGGCTGCGTGGGCAGTGTTGGTGAGGCATGGCAACCCGTATGAGGACACCGAGAAGGTGAGGCGATCGTTGTCTGCTTTGGTGTCTAATGACAGAGTGTTGTGTGGCAGGTAGCTGCAATGTTGGCCTTGGGTTTTTGCAGGTGCTGTGTGGCCCACTTTGGAAGTGGAGGAGCTGTTGAGATGATCTGGAATAACAGCAAGGCGCCGAGGGGTGAGGCGGTGGTGGGAGCGGCGATCTCTCACAAGTGTCCGAGTTTTATGTTATGTCTCTTGGGGCGGTAGACACCATAAAGGAGAAAAGCCAACGCGTCCATGCCTGGAATGAGCAGGTGAGCGGAACCCCGTGGCCTTTTTGAGAAAGGGGCTTGGGTTGAGGTTTGAAATCAATGTGCACAATGCTAAGTGTTGGCACTGTTTTGATAACATCTGTGTTCTTTATGGTAGAGCTTGAAGAATTACGTGGTGACTACAGGAACGTCCCATTTCACTTGCGTGCGGACTTGTGCGTGCATTCCTTGAGGACGGATACAGGTGGCTGGATTACTGAGAGCTAAGTGGAGGGACCGGGGCTGGGCTGGGAGAAGGCTGGGCTGGGAGGTGGTGGTGCGCTTTTTGCCTGTGAAATCAGTGTAGGGGAGGGGCCTGTGCAGAGGTGTTTGCCTCTGGGCAGGTGTGTCGGTTGCCATCATGACGCCAGGGTGTGCTGGGCAGGGCAGGTCCAGCCTGCGTGTTTCTGCTTCTTGTTGTCTGGCATGTCTTAGTTCTTCTGTGTGAGTCAGTGTCCTCTCTGTGCTCAAAAGGGGCATGGTGTGCCTCTTGGGTGCGGTCTCTAGGGTCTCAAATGCCCATCCTTGTTCCTTGGTGTGGTGTGGCTCTTTGCTTGTGTGGCCAGCTTGCGGCGTGGTTCATCCTCAAGTCTCGGAAGTTTCTGGTTGGTCCTCTCTTGCAGCACGATCTGCCAAAACTGCAACACTGGCTCTCCCAGCAGCTGTGCTCTCCAGCCATCTGTTTTCATGGATTGAGGCTTCTTGTATGCATCCTTCTGTTGTTAGGCCTTGAACGCAGGCTTCTTGCACATCTGCCGTCCTGGTTGTGACAGTAAGTCCTTCTGCTGGGCCTTTCCCTTCCAGTCTTTTCTGGGGTGCCATAGATAGAGCTGCCTCACCTCCGTAGGGCAGCGCATTGCTCAACGGCGCCTCTGGTCTGGGGTTTCCCCCTTCTTGCTGCGAGTTTTCTCTTGTCTTGGGATCACGTTGTATGTGGGGCTCTGGGTAGCGTCGTTCTGTGTGCGTGTTTGGTGTGGAGCTGCTCTGACCGGCGCTCTAGAACTGGGGTGAGGTGGCATAGCAATAAGAGTGTGGGGTGGGTGTGTGGCTACGCCCAGGCCGCTTGGGCACAGGCAATATGGCTGCCGGGATCGAGGGGCTTGTCGGCAGGTTGCATGGAGAGCCCTTTCCGTGGTGTTTGCTGGTGATGATGGGAGCCACCGGGGAGGGGCATGGGAAAAAGGAGGGAGAACTTTGCAGGGATTGAGGGCTTGTCTGCGTAGGGCTCCAAGTCATGCCTGCTTTTTCTGTTTTTGTCTTAAAGGTGGTCTGGTGTTAGACTATAGTTGGTGTTCCTGAATGCGAGTTCTGGAATTTTGCAGTGATGAAATGGCATCGGGGGACTTGCCTAAGAATCTGTTGGGCTTTTCAGACCGGCTGCCCTCCATGCGTCCCAATCCAGTGTCGGAGGTGTGGAGTGGAGCACCGCAAGAAGGTGGGTCGGTGGGTGGCGTCGGCTGCACAAGGTGGTTGGTGGCTCTGTGCGTACTTCAGGATTTGCCTGTGTCTCTTTGAAGGCACAAAGCAAGGAGGAGAGTGGGCTGTTTCCAAGGGAGGTGACTCAGGGCAGTTGAGCTGTTCCTAGGCATCCGGAGTGGTGTTGCAGAGTCAGTTATGGGCCTCCATTGTTTGTGCTGGCCAGGCCAGGCCCGAGCCTCGGTGTGGCCACCTGTGAGCAACAGAGGCAACATGAACAATTGATGAAGGGAGTGGAGGATGGGAACAGGTTTTGGCAATTTCTCAGCTTGTGGCTTTGGCTTTTTCTTCTGCAGGCTACGCAGGCAGCGTTGGCAAGGCATGGCGACCTCTGTGAGCACACCAAGACGGGGAAGCAATTGTTTCTGTATCAGGCTTGTCTCGCATTGCATGCATAGAATTTTGGTAGTGTAATGGATAGCGTGCCTCTCTATTGGGCTTGTCTTGTGCCATGTGCCTGGGTTTTTGGGTGGTGTAAAGGATAGCATCCTATCCTTTATCTTGGGAGAAAGGGCGGGGATTTCGGAGACCACTTCTTGGAACTCATTTTAATAAGCTGTGTGGACTGAGGTTATGAATATGTATAGGTGTGTGAGGTAGCCTCATGAGTAAGTGTCATGGTACTGAATAGAACCAAGAACAACTGCCCCGTTAGTGTGCATGTGTCTGCAGTAGAGCAATCCTGCCCCGTGCACCCATCACTGAACTGTGACAACTAAAAAGAAATGGAATTCCCACCTGACGTGGGGAATTTGATGCTTTGGACTGAGGGGATGCTGCAGCTCTGTGGTGGTAGATACTGCAATCTCAATCTCGTGCTCCCTAGCTCTTGCTCACTGTCTCGCTCTCAATCTCTCTCTCAACCTCTCTCTCAAGCGCAGACTTGCGCTCTCTCTTGTCCGCTCTCTTCTCTTTCCCTCATTCTCTGGCATGCTGCTTGTAGGCCAAATGCAGTGACTGGAACCTCGACTCCTTTTTGAGTCTTAATTCTGTTCCTGAGGATTGTAAAGACCTGGTCACAGCAAAGCACCTAACTGGACATCACTCTGGAATTAAACTCAGCTGCCCCTAGCCACCCAGAGCAATCTGAGGTGGGTTGGAATGCAAGTGGGTTTCACCTCTGCCAAATTAGTCCATCTGGTTGTGGAGTGAGAGCCATGCGCCACTATCAGGCTTCTCTCGTGTCATGGGTGTGGAATTTTGGTGGTGTAATGGATAGCATACCTCTGTATTGTGCTTTCCTCGCAACACCAGCATGGCTGTTCGGGTGGTTTCATGGCAGGCTTGTGTCGCACCCTGCGCCTTTGTATCGGGCTTGTGTCGTGCCCTGCCCCTCTGTATTGGGCTCGTCTCGTGTCAAATGCATAGAATTTTGGTGCTATAATGGATAGAGTGCCTCAGTATCGGGCTTGCCTTGCGCCCTGCGCCTCTGTATCGGGCTTGCCTCGTGTCATGTTCATGGAATTTTGGTGGTGTAATGCTTAGAGCGCCTCTGTATCGGGCTTGCCTTGCGCCCTGCGCCTCTGTATCGGGCTTGCCTCGTGACATGTTCATGGAATGTGGGTGCTGTAATGGACAGAGCGCCTCTGTATCGGGCTTGCCTTGTGCCCTGTGCCTCTGTATCGGGCTTGCCTCGTGTCATGTTCATGGAATGTGGGTGCTGTAATGCTTAGAGCGCCTCTGTATCGGGCTTGCCTTGCGCCCTGCGCCTCTGTATCGGGCTTGCCTCGTGACATGTTCATGGAATGTGGGTGCTGTAATGGACAGAGCGCCTCTGTATCGGGCTTGCCTTGCGCCCTGCGCCTCTGTATCGGGCTTGCCTCGTGACATGTTCATGGAATGTGGGTGCTGTAATGGACAGAGCGCCTCTGTATCGGGCTTGCCTTGCGCCCTGTGCCTCTGTATCGGGCTTGCCTCGTGACATGTTCATGGAATGTGGGTGCTGTAATGCTTAGAGCGCCTCTGTATCGGGATTGCCTTGTGCCCTGTGCCTCTGTATCGGGCTTGCCTCGTGTCATGTTCATGGAATGTGGGTGCTGTAATGGACAGAGCGCCTCTGTATCGGGCTTGCCTTGCGCCCTGTGCCTCTGTATCGGGCTTGCCTTGTGCCCTGTGCCTCTGTATCGGGCTTGCCTCGTGTCATGTTCATGGAATGTGGGTGCTGTAATGGACAGAGCGCCTCTGTATCGGGCTTGCCTTGCGCCCTGTGCCTCTGTATCGGGCTTGCCTTGCGCCCTGTGCCTCTGTATCGGGCTTGCCTCGTGTCATGTTCATGGAATGTGGGTGCTGTAATGGACAGAGCGCCTCTGTATCGGGCTTGCCTTGCGCCCTGTGCCTCTGTATCGGGCTTGCCTTGCGCCCTGTGCCTCTGTATCGGGCTTGCCTCGTGTCATGTTCATGGAATGTGGGTGCTGTAATGGACAGAGCGCCTCTGTATCGAGTTGCCTTGTGCCCTGTGCCTCTGTATCGGGCTTGCCTTGCGCCCTGTGCCTCTGTATCGGGCTTGCCTTGCGCCCTGTGCCTCTGTATCGGGCTTGCCTCGTGTCATGTTCATGGAATGTGGGTGCTGTAATGGACAGAGCGCCTCTGTATCGGGCTTGCCTTGCGCCCTGTGCCTCTGTATCGGGCTTGCCTCGTGTCATGTTCATGGAATGTGGGTGCTGTAATGGACAGAGCGCCTCTGTATCGGGCTTGCCTTGCGCCCTGTGCCTCTGTATCGGGCTTGCCTCGTGTCATGTTCATGGAATGTGGGTGCTGTAATGGACAGAGCGCCTCTGTATCGGGATTGCCTTGCGCCCTGTGCCTCTGTATCGGGCTTGCCTTGCATCCTGCGCCTCTGTATTGGGCTTCCCTCTTGTCACATGCATAGAATTTGGTGGTGTAATGGATAGAGCGCCTCTGTATTGGACTTGCCTTGTGTCATGTCCATGGAATTTAGGTGGTGTAATGTATAGGGCGCCGCTGTATCGGGCTTGCCTTGCGCCCTGCGCCGCTGTATCGGGCTTGCCTGGCGCACTGAGCCTCTGTATCGGGCTTGCCTCATGTCACATGCGTGGAATTTGGGTGGTGTAATGGATAGGGCGCCGCTGTATCGGGCTTGCCTCGTGTCACATGCGTGGAATTTGGGTGGTGTAATGGATAGGGCGCCGCTGTATCGGGCTTGCCTTGCGCCCAGCGCCTCTGTATCGGGCTTGCCTTGCGCCCAGCGTCTCTGTATCGGGCTTGCCTTGCCTTGCGCCCAGTGCCTCTGTATCGGGCTTGCCTTGCCTTGCGCCCAGTGCCTCTGTATTGGGCTTGCCTTGCGCCCAGCGCCTCTGTATCGGGCTTGCCTTGCCTTGCGCCCAGTGCCTCTGTATCGGGCTTGCCTTGCGCCCAGCGCCTCTGTATCGGGCTTGCCTTGCGCCCAGTGCCTCTGTATCGGGCTTGCCTTGCCTTGCGCCCAGTGCCTCTGTATCGGGCTTGCCTTGCCTTGCGCCCAGCGCCTCTGTATCGGGCTTGCCTTGTCACATGCATGGAATTTTTCTGTTGTAATGGATAGAGTGCCTCTGTATCGGGCTTGCCTTGCGCCCAGCGCCTCTGTATCGGGCTTGCCTTGTCACATGCATGGAATTTTTCTGTTGTAATGGATAGAGTGCCTCTGTATCGGGCTTGCCTTGCGCCCAGCGCCTCTGTATCGGGCTTGCCTTGTCACATGCATGGAATTTTTCTGTTGTAATGGATAGAGCGCCTCTGTATCGGGCTTGCCTTGCGCCCAGCGCCTCTGTATCGGGCTTGCCTTGTCACATGCATGGAATTTTTCTGTTGTAATGGATAGAGCGCCTCTGTATCGGGCTTGCCTTGCGCCCTGCGCCTCTGTATCGGGCTTGCCTTGTCACATGCATGGAATTTTGGTGGTGCAATGAATAGAGCGCCTCTGTATCGGGCTTGCCGAGCGCCTCTGTATCGGGCTTGCCGAGCGCCTCTGTATCGGGCTTGCCTTGCATCACGTGCTTTGGTGTTTGGGAGGTGTATTGGATGGAATGCTTCTATATTGGGCTTGTCTTGCTTGATGTGCCTCTGTATCTGTCTCACTTTGTGTGCCTGGGCCTTTACGTGATGTGGAGTACAGCATACTGTTCTTTGTCTCGGGAGAAATGATGAGTGTTATGGAAATCACCTGTACGAACTCGTTTTAATACACAGTGGGGACATGCTATGAATATATATAGGCATATGAGGTAACCCACTGAATGAGAATCATTGAACTGAATAGAACCAAGAAGAATTGCCACGTTAGTGTGTGCGTCTGCGGTTAAGCAATCCTCTCCCGTGCACCCAGCACTGAACCGTGTCAACTAGCAACAAACGGATTTCCCCCCCTGACATGAAGTCACTTTGGACTGATGGGACGCTGCAGCTCTTTGGTGGTAGGTATTCGAATCGTGCTCACTCTTGTGCTTGCGCTTTGCCTCAACCTCAAGCACTCTCTCTTGTCCACTCTTTTCTTTTCCCCCATTCTCTCGCATGCTGCTTGTAGGCCAAATGCAGTGACTGGAACCCTGACTCCGTTTTGAGTCTTAACTCTGTTCCTGAGGATTGCAAAGACCTGGTCACAACAGAGCACCTAATTGGATATCACTCAGGAGTTAAGCCCAGCCGCCTCCAGCCACCCAGAGCAATCTGAGGTCGGATGGAACGCATGGGGGTTTAACCTCTGCCAAAGCAGTCTATCTGGCTGTGCGTTGTGAGAGCTGTGTGCCTCTATCTATTTGCCTTTCACCATGTTCCTCTCTTTTGGGCTTGCCTTGTGCCATGTGCATGGATTTTAAGGTAGTGTAATGAATAGTGCGCCTCTGTCTCGGGCTTGCCGTGCACCATCTTGGAGTGATGGCTCATTGCAGTGGCTGCAGGTGGGATGGCTCTGATTTAGGAGTGAGTCAGCAGGTGTGGGCAGGCTGTTGGGGACTTAGTGTGACTAACCGTGTGTGTGAAGCTTTTGTTTCAGGCTTACTCAAGCCTTAGAAAAAAAAAATCCAGCCAGGGGATTTTTTTAATGTTTTTTACGCCCGGTCCTGCCTGGACTGTGAGTTGACTGTTGTAGCTGACCTTCACTGACGCAATGAGTTGGCATCGGGGTGAATGGCTTAAGTCACCCTGATCTCATCTTGCCTCATGGTGAACAGCAGCCCAAGCTCTGGAATTGTGCAGCAGTGGGATGGCATTGGGGAGACTTGCCGAAGAATCTGTTGGGCTTTTCAGACGGGCCGCCCTCCATGCATCCCAATCCAGGGACAGAGGCGTGGAGCCCAGTGCCATGAAAAGGTAGGTTGGCGGTATTTTGTGTTGGTTTTTCAAGGTCTTTGTAAGGCAACTCAATCCTACATAGTTAGCTGTTGATTTTTTGTCTTCTAGGTGCATAACATTTTACCAGCATTCATGACATTGCACAAGATACACTGTTGGGGTTTTATTTCACCAGCTTTGCTCTTGAAAAACTGTAAGCTGTTAGCACCAATTCTGTTACTAGGTCTAATGATAAGCTTATCCAGCTAGGGTTTGAGTAAGCTTCTTGCTTGCATATAGACTTTTACCATTTTCAAATAAACTAGTGGGTATCAAAGACAACTATCTTACAGGTTTCAGGGCTGTTTATGGCTTTTCCTCATTGTTCTGAGAGAACCATGATCCTTCTAGAACCAGTACAGGTTGCAGCAGGTCCTTTGTTGACTATAAGTATTAGGACTTTTTCTCTTATGGCATGTTACAGGCTCTAGACTTTGGCAGAAGGTGTTGTATGCAATACCTGAAGCATGGCTCCATTAAGCGGATCCTGTTAGTGAAGGTCTAACATTTTTCTTACATTTTACAGGTGGCACACGAGGGTTGCATCCTGGTTAGCAGACCTCCAGTGTGCATCTCCATTCCTCTCAAGAATGGATTTGGGATCCCTGGACTTTTTAATGCTGAGTCAAGGGAGCAGGAGAAAAGGGCAAGATGGGAGTGACGGAGGAAAAGGTGTCTAAGGCGACAATAGGAGGAACCTGTTATTGGTCAGTGCGATTCTAGTGTGTGCTGGGCAGTTCCAGGCTGCCTCTGTGTTTATGTGTGTTGTATGCCATGTTTTCTTGTCTCTTACTCCTCCTCCAGGTGTAAACGTTCTCTTTTTTGCTTGCAGCGGCCCAGGGTACCTCTTGAGTCCCTAGAGACTAAGCTCCAATACCTGCGCTCACATGTCACCGTAGTGCCAATCGGGGTTTTCTTTGACCATATAGCAAGCTTGCGGCATGGTTCATTCTCATGTCCTGGAAGCTTTTGGTCATTCTTCTCTTGCTGTGCTATTGTGTTAATGGTGGTTTGTAGAGTCTCGACAGCGTTCCTAAACAGAAGCTGGAGCGGTTGGCATCAGGGTGACTCAAAAAATGGAATACTGTTTTTTTTTCAGACAGGGACTGGAGATGACGCATATCCATCTGGCAAGAGAGGACTCGAGCAGAATGACGAAGAAGGTGGGATAGCCAGAGGTGTTGGTGGTCTGGCTATTTCAAGACTGGCATGCATGTCTGTCTTCCTCTCCTGAAGCTGCAAAGCAAGGAGGAAAGAGGGATAATTCCAGGGGAGACGGCCAGATGAGTTACAAGCGTAACAGTAATTTTGCATCTCAGCGCAGTAGGAAACACAAGCGATGGCAGCAAGCACATCCGTCTCTGGAACGAGCAGGTGAGCGGAACACCACATTTCTTTTGAGAAGGTGATGGGGAGTTGAGGTTGGGGTTGAGGTGTGTGGTGCTGACTGCCTGCACAGTTTTGATTAGCTTTTTGTTTATCTTTATTATAGATGCTGAAGAATAAGGTGGCAACTGTCAGCATGTCCCAGTCAGCCCACACAGGGGATCACATATGTTTCCTTCCAGGACAGGTGCGGTTCCTCACTCACCTGAGAGCTAAGCGGAGGGACTGGGGAGGGAGCGGGAGAAGAGAAGGGTGGGGTGAAGGTGGTGGTATCAGCAGGGCTGTTTGCCCACAAAAGTCAGCATAGGGAAAGGAGTGGTCTGTTTTGGGAGTGGTCCCCTCCAGGCTGGCAAAGGGGGAGCAGGTTACTTGTCTGCATGTTGCTAGCGTGTGCCGGGCAGGGCAGTTCCCACCTCCATCTGTGTATACATTTGTCATGTGTCACGTTTTCTGTGTCTTAGCCCTTCTTTGTTTTCTGTGTCTTAGCATCCTCTTTGCGCTCAGGGGAGCACAGCCCACCATTTGGGTGCCACCTCTAGGATCTCAAATGCCTGTGCTTGCTCATCAGCAGGGTGCCAATCAGGCTGTTTTTTGCTTGCTTAGCAGGCTCACGGCACACTTTGTCCTCGCATCTCAGAATTTTCTGATCAGCCCTTTCTTGCAGTGTCATCATGGAGTCTGTTGGGAGATATGCTCTTTAGTCATCCATTTTCACAGACTGAGACTTCTTCCCCACATCCATCCATCATTAGGTCTTGCAGTCTGGGTTCTCGCACATCCATCATCTGTTTGACAGTAACTCCTTCCACCGACCTGTTCTGGCCCACTCTTTTCTGGGGTTGCCGTAGAGCTTCTGTGCTGTAGGTAGCATCAATCTATGGCATCTCCAGTCTGGGAGCCCTTCTCCTCACTGAGAGATTTCTTGGACCTTGGTGTCGTGTTGTCTGCAGTGGTCTGTGTGGCTTTGTTCTATGTACATGTTTACTGTGGAGCTGCTCTGCCTGAGGCCATAGAGTTGGGGTGAGTTGGTGTAGCGATAAGAGCGCAGGGTCAGCACATAGGTACACCGAGGCGGCCTCATCAACGGCAGTATGGTTGTTGGGATCTCTGCCCAGAGAGTCCTTCCCATTGCGATCCCAGGTAACGATCAGTGCTCTCTGGGAGGAGCCCTTTAGCATTGGGAAAAGCAGATGGCAATTTGCAGGGTTGAAGGTGCATCTGCCTTGTGTAGATCCAGGCCTGGAGGTTGGTGTCCCTGCCTGTGGCAGGGGGGTTGGAGCTCTATGATCCTTGGGGTCCCTTCCAACCCAGACCATTCTATGATTCTATGATCTGCGTAGGGCTCCGAGTCACGCCTGCTTTCTTCCATTCTTGTTTTCAAGGAAGTCTATAGTTAGACTGTCGTTGATATTCCTGAACGGAAGCGAGAGTTCAGGCAGCGTGTGGCTGTCGTTTGGCACCACGATGAGTCGCTAATAAATATTTGGGTTTTTTCAGATGGGGCCTCACACGATGCGTGCTAATCCAGGGATGGAAGTCTCGAGCAGAGTGCCACGGTACAGCGGGTCTTTGGATCGAGGCGGTCAGCGGTTCTGGGGGTACTTCAAGATTTAAGTGTGTCTGTATTTGTTTCAGAAGGCAGAAAGCGAGGTGGAAAGCCCGATGCCGTTGTGGGGGGTGACGGCGGCCAGGTGAGTTGTTCTTAGGGGTCGGGAGTAGTGGTCGCTTTGCAGAGAAAGCTATAGGTGTCCCTGTTTTCTGTTTCATAGGCCAGGCACCGGCCTCGGCATGGCCGGCCGTGAACCACCGAGGCCAGGCAAACGGTCTGTTGAGGTAAGGAAATGCAAGATGGTAAAGCGTTTTGGGCAGTCTGTGATTTCAGACAGTCTTTCCGTGCATGGCTTTAGCTTTATCTTTTTGCAGGCAGCTTCGGTGGGGTGCGGTCACGCGTCGAAGCGCCGTCGTGGGAATGATGATTCGTCACGAGCGTAAGAGTAAATTGGCATCTCCCGGGTGCCACAACCGATGGCAGCTAGCTCGTCTCTTTGAACTGAGCGAGTGACCTGAATGGCTCGTCCCTTTTGAGAGGGGTAGAGTTTAGAGCTCGGGGTTGATGCGTGTGATGCTGACCAATGGTGCTCTTTTGGGTTTTTGCTTGTCTTTATCCTAGAGGCTGAAGAATAACGTGGTAACTGCAGGAACGTCCCATTTGGCCTACGGAGGGATTCGCTGTGTTCCTTGAGGATGGATATAGATCCCCAGCAGTCTGAGAGTTAAGCTGTGGGCTGGGGAGGGAGCAGGAGGAGAAGGGGAGAAGGGTGGGGCAAAGGTGGTGGCAAGGTCGCTTGCCCATGAAAGCTGCTGTAGGGGAATGGGCTGGCCATGAGCGGTCCGGTCCCCTTTGGGCAGGCAGGTTACTCACCAGCATGACATTAGGGTGTGCTGGGCAGGGCAGGTCTCTAGCTCATGTCTGTGTGTTTCTTGTGTGGCGTCTTCTGTGTCCTAGTCCTTCTCCGGCTGTCGGCATCCTTGTGCTCAGAGGGGCATGACGTGCCCCTTGGGTGCAGTCTGTTGGGTCTCAAATGCCCACTCTTGCTCACAGGCATGGCGCCCATTGGACTCTTCTTCACTCGTTTAGCAAGCTCGCGGTGTGGTTCCTCATCGCATCTCAGAAGATTCCGGTCAGTCTTGTCTTCCAGCACAATTGCCGGCTCTGTCGGTAGCCATGCTCTCCAGCCATCTATTTTCCTGGACTGAAACTTCTTCTCCGCATCCTTCCATTGTTTGGTCTCGAAGGTGGGCTTCTCACCCGGGCAGAGATTTTGGGAAAGACTGTAGCATCTTTCCGCATAGACAGCTTCCACAGAGTTATTTCCATTGTGTTTGGCAGGTTCCTGAAGCAGTCTTCCAGCCTTCCTGGAGCAGCGGTTTGCATGGCAGTTGAGGATGACCTCATCGCACGTGCTTTCCATCCTATACGTGAGGCTCAATCTCCGGGGCTCGGTTTTTCCAGGTTTTGGGTTATTTAGGTATAGATGACTGACCACCGGCCTCACTGAGGCATCGGTTATCATCCAGTGTGTGTCTCTTTGACCACTCGCTTGGGTTTTTCAGATGTGACAGATGAGCCCCGAGCTGAAGGCCTAAGGAAGAGGCGGAGCACCAGACAGAGGCTGGCTGGCATCTGACATCAGAAGCTCAGAGCAACCACGAGCACTTGCGACTCGCCTGTGCATTTATGGTTTTACTCCACGCAAATCCACGGGCCGAGCGGGATCTCTGCACATGAGCCGACATTGGCGACGTGTGTGACTGCTGCATTGACGCAGTGGTCTTAGAGGCATCCCACTAGAAATGTAGGTCAAATTATACGGTGTTGTGTTAGCATTACAGGTGATGGGCAGGCCTCTGCACAGCGGAGCAAAGGATGATCTGGCTTTGAACAGCGGAGGTAGAGGCAGGAGAGAAAATACCTCCCCAGCAGAGGTCGCCACGAGCCAGTTGTGTGCAAATGGTGACGTTCCGCAGCTAGGGAGGGGGAGCATCCCAGTTCAACCATGTGCACTGTTACATCACGGGATGTAGCCTTGTGCCACCCAGCTCTATTGGGCTTGGGACTTGGGCTCTGTAATGTGGCACTTTAATGTATAGCAGGCCACTATCTTGGGGTGGTATCCTGTGCGAGATGTCTCTGTTTGGGGGTGGCATAACAAATAGCGTGCCTCTGCATTACGCTTACCTTGTGCCATGTGCCTTTATCGTGCTCAGTGTGCACCATCTGTCTCTGTATTGGGGCACTGTACGGGATAGCGTGGTGTAATAAATAGTGTGATCGTGGCTTGGGCTCTAGTCCCTTTTTTCCAGGTACTACATTGTGCTTCACAGCACAGCAGTCACTCTTTCAGCTAATTTTCCTGGAATGTTTTCAAGCTAGACAGCAGTTAGTGTGTCAGAGGGAGCAAAGTGGTTCTGTAGGCTTTGGGTTTTGCAGTGTGAGTCTAGTGTTACAGAGAGCAGCACAATCTGTGTGCAGGGGGGAGTGCTGTCGCCTGTAAGCAGCAATTTGTTTATAATGACCTTTGAATATATTGGAGTCCGAACAGAACGTCCTCACTATGAACTTTACAAATAAAGAAATGAAACAACACGGAGCTGTAATAAAGGGTTTTTGGTCTCTGGTGTGAGTTCTTTTTGTGCAGTAGCTGGTTCACTTGTTCTTTCCCTCTTTCTGCCTGCCTCCCCCTCCTCTTTGCCTCCCTCCCCCACTGCCCTTTGGTCTTGCCCCCCCTTCCTCCTCCCCACCCCCTTCCTCCTCCCCCCCCTCTCCCCCCCCTCTCCCCCCCCTCTCCCCCCCCTCTCCCCCCCCTCTCCCCCCCCTCTCCCCCCCCTCTCCCCCCCCTCTCCCCCCCCTCTCCCCCCCCTCTCCCCCCCCTCTCCCCCCCCTCTCCCCCCCCCTCCCCCCCCTCTCCCCCCCCTCTCCCCCCCCTCCTCCGCCTCCCCCACTCTTCCCCACTCTCCCCCCACTCTCCCCCCACTCTACCCCCCGCCCCCCCTCCCCCCAAGGCATCCCTTGTTTCTGTGGGTTGATAATCAAACTTTCATTCCAAATATTGGTTTTTCTAGATTTCATTTATTCAGTATTGTATTTCTAGGGGGTTGTAAGATGACCCTATACGGTTATCTACTGATCGTTGGTTCTAACTGTGTGGCATTTTACTGACATTCCTGACTGTACAGAAGATAGAACCTCACGTTACCGGCGAAACGCCACAGAGTTTTCCCCTCTATGATCGGAAGTCCTCCGGCGGCCATTTTAGCGGCGAAGCGCCACCGCGGTTTCCCCTGTCTGATCGGAAGTCCTCCGGCGGCCATTTTAGCGGCGAAGCGCCACAGAGGTTTCCCCTCTATGATCGTAAGTCCTCCGGCGGCCATTTTA
Source organism: Gallinula chloropus (assembly GCF_964237585.1). Taxonomy (NCBI): domain Eukaryota; kingdom Metazoa; phylum Chordata; class Aves; order Gruiformes; family Rallidae; genus Gallinula; species Gallinula chloropus. The sequence goes on from NC_140089.1 coordinate 90,254,040, forward strand.
GCGGCGAAACGCCACAGAGGTTTCCCCTCTATGATCGTAAGTCCTCCGGCGGCCATTTTACCGCCCAAACGCCACAGAGGTTTCCCCTCTATGATCGTAAGTCCTCCGGCGGCCATTTTATCGCCCAAACGCCACAGCGGTTTCCCCTCTATGATCGTAAGTCCTCCGGCGGCCATTTAACTACCAAGATACCAGATTTTGATTTTGTGTTTGTGAGTTTATGGTCGGAAGTTCTCCAGGGACTATTTTACCTTTGAAAGACCATAAAGATTAAAATTTGGAGCATGAAGTACCCCAATGAAATGCAACGGTCCCTGAATGCTGCCTGGATACTGTGACCGTGTGATTAGTTCGGGGGCATTTTGGTCTGGGACATAATTTTGTTTTGGCTGGTCTGTCACCGACACCAGCTCTGCTGGCCACCCCCCCTCCCTGGAAGCAACAGTTGACATGGGCAAGCACTTTGAGCCAAAGAAAAGGGTCTTTTTTTCTTTTTCCATCTCTCTCTGGTCCCCTCTCTCTGTCACGTAGGGCCCTCAGCCTCTATGTTTGCATTTTCCCTTGTAGCCCGTAGTCCCCCCTCTAATCTGTAGCCCACTGCTAGATTTTTCTTTTCCCCTCTCAGTTTGCCAGGCTCCCTTTCTTTTTTTTTTTTTTTTTTGTTCCTCTCTGCTGTATTGCCTGTCCCTTCTTTACTTTCTCCTTCCTGCTCTGCCCTTCTCTGAGTCCCTGTCAACCACCACTGTTTTAACTTTCTCTCTCTGTCCATCTCTCTCTCTCATTTCTAATTCCTCCCTTGCTCCGTGGAAGCCCATCAGGACACATTTTCCTCTTACTCTCCAGTACAACTCCCTCTCTCCACCTTTTGATTCCTCTGTCTTTGCCCTGTTGCCTATGGCTGTTTTGTTTTATCCATCTCTCTCCTTCTGTGTTGCTCAAGATCCTGTTTTTATTATTAACTCACAGAATTGTTAGGGTTGGAAAAGACCTTTAAAATTATTATCAGGTCCAAATGTGAGCCTAGCACGGCCGAGTCCACCCAGTACCTCTATTACCTGCAGCCCATACCTTCTGACATACTCTTTCTCCATCTCTCTGACTAGTTCCCAGACCCTCTTCCTCCCTCTCCCCTGCCTTGCCCTTAATAGCTGTTGCCTGAGCATTCATGCATTACTCTTATTCGTATTCATTGCACACACACTTGGGTGCACTTCCTCCTCTTTCAGGCTTGACCTTAGGTTTTGCACAGCAGAGTCTCAGGCATAATGAACTTACTTGACAGGTGCAGCAGCAGGACCAGCCCAGGCTAGGTGCCTCCAGAGAGACCTGGAACCAAGTTTTATGCTTTTCTTTTTGATCCTCTTCCCCCATTTTACTAGAGAGGAGCAAGCCAGCAAGTGGCTGTGTGGTTCTTTTAACTCCATACCAGGTTTACTTCCTCTCTTGATAGCAATGTTCTGCTTTCCTTCTCCCTGTCCCACAACTCTTTTCTATGTCCCTCTATCCTTCCTCGTGCTTTTGATTTTTCTTTCTCTGTCTCCTGCTGCATTTGGGCACCGAACCTTGTAGCCAGCTTGCTGCTGGGATTTGTTATGTGCACAAATGAGTAAAGTTTTTGTGTCGCCTCTGGATGAGTTTGTAGCCACTGGATGCAGAACCCATGGCTGTGGCCAGGTGCAGAGGAGGGGGTGATGTGCTGTGGGACTGCAGCTGGGGCAGCCCCAGGTGTGGCCAATGAGGCTGAGGGTGGGGCCAACCCTGCTCCATAAAGGGGCTCCAGCTCTAAAGGGGGTTATTTGAGCATGTCTGTCTGCAGGGGCTGACAAGGGGGAACTGGCTGAAGAGAAGATCAAAAAAAAAGGGGGGGGACGGGGCAGGGGGAGTGGTTGTTGTCTTGCAGGTATGCAGCTGCCTCTGGGAAAGGACGGCCGGTCCCCACAGTGAGGAAGAATCTCCTGAAGCTGCCTACAAGATAGTAGACTGGCACGTGATGCTAGGAGCTCAGTGCCTCTGTTGACTACGTACTAAGCTGCTGTGTAGTGAGGAAGCTTTGTAAATCAGGACAATCAAGACATCAGACCAGGTAAGGGTCTGGCGGGCATGGCTATGGAGGAGGAAGGGGCGGAGGTGCAGAGAAGCATCAAGGTGGTGAAGGTCTCTTGTTAGTGTTAGAAGCTGGTAGGGAGTTGCTCTTTCTGCTGCCGTGCAGATCTCTACCTGCCTCCTGCTCATTCCTTTTTCTTTTTTTCCCTGAAATGGAGAAAGGAGACTGAGGAGGGAGACCTCCTCATATTCTATGGCTTCCTTATGGGGGGAGGCGCTGATTTCTCTTTGGTGACTAGTGACTGAACCTGAGGGAATGTTGTGAAGCTGCAACAGGGGGTGTTTAGGTTGGATATTAGGAAGAGGCTCTTTACTCATAGGACGGTCAGGCATTGGAACAGGCTTTTCAGGGAAGTGGTCACAGCACCACACTCGACTGAGGTCAAGTGTCTGGATGATGCACTGACTCAGATGCTCTGACTTGGCTGGTCCTGTGTGGAGCAAGGAGTTGGACTTGATGATCCTTATGGGTCCCTTCCAACTCAGGATATTCTATGATCATCTGCTTCTTTCTTGCTCTTTCTGCCAGCCCAACTACCTTTCCAGTTCCCCAAATCTTAAACATTAATCTCTTGCCACATCTGTCTGTGCCACTTTGCCTGATAGTCAGTCTTTCATTCCAAATATGGGTTTTTAAAAAAGTTTTATTTATTTTGTATTGTATTTTTAGGGGGTTGTAAGATGACCCTATACAACTATCTATTGTTCTTTGGTTCTAAGTGTGTGGCATTTTACTGACTTTCCTGACAGTAGAGAACATAGAACCTCACCTTTTATTAACTAACTTTGCTCTGTAATGTTTAAGTCCTGAGCATCGCTTCTCCTAGCAGGCACAATGATGAGATTATCTAGCTGGGGTTAGGATGAGCCTTTTATCTGCCTACAGAGCCTTAGCCTTTCCCAACAAAATAATGGGGACCAAATACGTAGCATTTTCCCGGTTCCCGGTCAGCTCACGACATTCCTAACAGTTCCCAGAGCACTGTGGTTTTCTTTCTAGCTCATTTGGGGGTCACAGCAGGCCCCTCATGGACTATAAGCATTAGCCCTTTATTAAGGCAGAGTAGAGAATGTTTTTAGCAAGAATCCTTTTCTCCATTCAGCATTGTTTCTCTGATAAACAACTTGGGTCCCAAGAGCCACACCTGCTCCTCCAGCTGCTTTTAATCCCTCTGCAGGCAGCATCATCCCCTTTCCCAGGCCACTGTGGGAAGGGCAGTGGGTGGAGCCTGGGGTATATAAGGCACCTGCCTTGCCTTTGGCAGCTCATTCTACTCTCTGTCTCCTGTCAGTGTGTTCTGGTTTTCATTCTGCAGCTGAAGCATTGGAGTTGCTGCTGTTGTCTTGGTTCGTGCATTCAAGGTAAGTGTTTTACAACTAGCTAAGCGTGGCCAGTGTCTACCTAGTCAAATGTACTTATTTATGAAGCTTGACTTGCGTTTAGTTTGTGTCTTTTGTGTTGTCTTTGCCAGGGCAACTCAATCCTATTGGGTTAGCTGTCAGTCTTTTGCTTCTGGGTGCACAGCATTTTACCGGCGTTCCTGACTTTGCACAAGATGGACTGTTGGGGCTTTATTTCCCCAGCTTTGCTCTTTAAACTGTAAGCCGTTAGCACCACTTCTGTTACTAGGTCTGATGATAAGCTTATCCGGCTAGGGCTTGAGTAAGCTTCTTGCTTGCGTATAGGCTTTTAGCATTTCCTAATAAAGTCATGGGTATCAAAGGCAACTCTCTTCCAGGTTACGGGACAGTTTATGGCTTTTCCTCATTGTTCTCAGAACTGTGATCCTTTTAGAACCAGTGCAGTTTGCAGCAGGTCCTTTGTTGACTATAAGTATTGGGACTGGATTTCTCCTACGGCATGTTACTGGCTTTAGACTTTGGTGGAAGGCGTTGTACGCAATACCCGAAGCGTGGCTCCATTGAGCAGATCCCGTCAGTGAAGGTCTAACTGCTGTTTCTTACGTTTTACAGGTGGCACCTGAGGGTCGCCTCCAGTGTGCATCTCCATCTCTCTCAAGAATGGATTTGGGATCCCTGGACTTTTCAATGCTAAGTCAAGGGAGTAGGAGAAAAGGGCAAGATGGGGAGCGGCAGTGGAGAGGGTGCCTGCATTGCGGGGGAGTTATAGGCATCCCTTGTTTATTTTATAGCCCTGGCACGAACCTCGGCGCGGGCACCTGTAAATGGCGGAGGCTGCGAGTGATCGGTCCGGTAAGGGAATGGGAGACGGGAACAGGTTTTGGGCAGTCTCTTGGTATGTGGCCTTCTGCTTTGTTTCCTGCGGGCCCCATAGAGAGCATCGTTGGGACATAGCCACGTGTCTGAGCGCGCTGAGAAGGTGAAGCGATTGTCGTCTGTGTTGGTGTCTAACACCAAAGCATCACATGGCAGGTAGATGGAGCGTTTGGCTCTGATTTTGCAGATGCTGCGCAGTCACCTTGCACCGTGTGCCTCTGTATTGGGGTGGTCTAAGGGATAGTGTTCCTCTGTATTGCGCTTGCCTTGCGCCATGTGCCTCTGTATTGGGGTGGTATAATGCATAGTGTGTCTTTATTGTGTTCACCGTGCGCCGTATGCCTCTGTATTACGCTTGTCGTGCGCCGTATGCCTCTGTATTACGCTTGTCGTGCGCCGTGTGAGACGGGGGTTCCTAAATGGAAGCGAGAGGTCTGGAATGGTGCAGTAATGAGTTGGCATCGGGGGACTTGCTTAGTAGACACTTGTGTTTTTCAGACGGGGCCAGAGGCGATGCATACCAGTGCAGCAATAGAGGAGTCAAGGGGAAGACCCCAAGCAGGTAGGTCGGCCAGGGGCATTAGCGTGATGAAATGATCAGCGGCTCTGTGCCACCTTTAAGATTCGTGTGTGTGTGTGTCTGTTTCTCTTTTGAAGGTGTGAAGCGAGGAGGAGAGCGGGCCGTTTCCAGGAAAGGCGTCTCGGGCCAGGCGAGCCATTCCTAGTGGGCCAGTGTTGTGTTGCAGGTGAGTGTTACAGGCATCCCTTGTTTGTGTGTTTATAGGCCAGGCCTGAGCGTCTGCACAGCTACCAGTAAATGGCATGGGCCAGGTGAGCGATTTGTTAAGGTATGGTAATGGAAGGTGGGAACCTGTTTCTTTTTCAGGCCCCGGAGGCGGTGGTGGGACATGGCCATGGCACACAGAGAAGGTGAGGCGGCCGTTACCTGTGGTGGTAACCATGGCCCCTCGTGGACTGTAAGCATTAGCCCTTTATTTCACAGGCCTGTAGCGGAGCCCAGAGTTCAGTAGAAGACCAAACATAGCACTTGCCTGCAAAAGATATGAGGTATGCCCCGCAATTGCGGCTTCTGGGGAGCTGTGCCAACTGGGCAGCGGGGAGCAAGGGAGATAAATAATGAGGGAACTGGAGCCTGGGAGGGAGGGAGGCTTCCTGCGGAGACCTGAGGAATCGGTAAACTGTCGGTCTGCATCCGCGTGACTCGCTCAATGCTCTTTGCAGATGCAGCGGGATGAGCGGAGCGCCCTAAGAAAGCAGGTCAGCGTATGTTACGCATGGTAAGATGCCACCGCTGGCTGTCTGACTAGCTTATCCGTTCGGGTGTGTAATTTTTTGTCCTAAGTCTCAAACTGCCAAGCGAAGCCAGATGTCAGCACCGGCGGTGACCTCGGCCAGGTGAGCTGAGAGTAGCTGGCTAAAGCAGCGATCGCTTTTTCAGGGGTGACTGTGTCTGTGAAGTTCTAACTGTCTCTTTTTGCTTTACAGGAGCTACCCGAGGCTTGACACAGCAAAGCGTCCCAGTAAGCAGACATGCAGTAGACGTTTTACCCTGTCAAGAAAGGATTTTGGATCTCCGGACTCCTCAAAGCTAAGTAGAAGGAACTGGATAAGAGGGCAAAAATGGGAGGGGTGCGTAGGAGGCTGGGTAAGGCTGCATGGGGAGGAGCGGGTCAATTGTCAGCACAATGCCAGGGTGTGCCGGGCAGGGCAGCTCCAGCCCGTGTCTGTCTGTCCGCTTGTTGTTTGGTGTGTCTTCTGTGTCTTAGTCCCTCTCTGGGTGTCAGCATCCTCTTTGTGCTCAAAGGGGCACAGCGTGCCTCTCGGGCATAGTCTCTAGGGTCTGGGATGCCCACGCTCGCTCATCAGCATAGCGCCCACGGGGCTCTTCTTGATTTGCCTGGCAAGGTCACGGCACGGTTTGCCCTTGCGTCTTGAAAGTTTCCGGTCGGTCCTCTCTTAGGGCATCATTGCAGGCTCTGTCGGGAGCTCTGTTCTCCGGTCACCTATTTTCACATCCCGAGGCTTTTTCCTTGCATCTTTCCATCGCTAGGTCTTGAAGGCGGTCTTCTTGAGCATCCGTCATCACAATTTCGAATGGCTCGTTGGAAGGACTTACTGTCCAGTCCCCCCTCTTCTGGGGTTGCCATAGAGCGTCCTCCCGTCCGCTCTCAGTGGCGTAGTTTGACAGTTGCCTGTGCAGGAGCCCTTCTTGCTGACAGTCTTTGGCCATCTTGGAGTCGCATCGTCCACAGGGTTCTGTGTTGCGTCTTTCTGTGCGTGTTTGGCTGGGAGCTGCTCTGCCCGGGGCTGTGGAGTCGGGGTGACATGGCACAGCAGTAAGAGTCCAGGGTTAGCGTGCAGGATTCTGCCCGGGAGGCCTTGGTAAAGGCGGTACCGTCAGCAGGGTGTGCAGACCATCCTTTCCGTCCCGTTCCTGGGAGACGATGGGAGCTGCCTGGGTGGGGCCCTTCAGCGTTGGAAGAAGCAGATGGGATTTTGCAGGGGTGTAAGGCTGTGGGGCTCAGAGGTATGCCGGCTGGGGTTTTTTCTGTTTGTGTTTTAATGGCTGCTTGCAGTTAGGCTCCAGATAGGGTTCCTAAAAGGAAGGGAGAGGTCTGGAATGGTGCAGCAATGAGTTGGCATCATGGAGACTTGCTTAATAAATTGTTGGGTTTTTCAGACGGGGCCAGAGGCGATGCATACCGATGCAGCGACAGAGGAGTCGAGGGGAAGACCCCAAGGAGGGAAGTCGGCTAGTGGTGTCTGCGTGATGAAATGGTGCGCAGCTCTGTGCCACCTTTAAGATTTGTGTGTGTGGCAGTTGCCCTTCTGAAGATGCAAAGCGAGGAGGAAAGAGGGCCATTTCCAGGGAAGGCGACTCGGGCCAGGCGTGCATTTCCCAGCGGGCCAGTGTTGTGTTGCAGGTGAGGGTCGCAGGCATCCCTTGCCTGTGGGTTGCAGGCGTCCCTTGCCTGTGGGGTTTTTAAAAAATTTTACTTATTTAGTCTTGTATTTTTATGGGGTTGTAAGATGACCCTATACGGTTATCTACTGATCGTTGGTTCTAACTGTGTGGCATTTTACTGACATTCCTGACTGTACAGAAGATAGAACCTCACGTTACCGGCGAAACGCCACAGAGTTTTCCCCTCTATGATCGGAAGTCCTCCGGCGGCCATTTTAGCGGCGAAGCGCCACCGCGGTTTCCCCTCTATGATCGTGAGTCCTCCGGCGGCCATTTTAGCGGCGAAGCGCCACCGCGGTTTCCCCTCTAAGATCGTGAGTCCTCCGGCGGCCATTTTAGCGGCGAAGCGCCACCGCGGTTTCCCCTCTATGATCGTGAGTCCTCCGGCGGCCATTTTAGCGGCGAAGCGCCACCGCGGTTTCCCCTCTATGATCGTGAGTCCTCCGGCGGCCATTTTAGCGGCGAAGCGCCACCGCGGTTTCCCCTCTATGATCGGGAGTCCTCCGGCGGCCATTTTAGCGGCGAAGCGCCACCGCGGTTTCCCCTCTAAGATCGTGAGTCCTCCGGCGGCCATTTTAGCGCCCGAACACCGCGGTGAGTTTCATCTCTGGCCGAAAGGACTCCGGAGGTCGTTTAACTACCAAGGTACCAGATTTTGATTTTGTGTTTGTGTGTTTATGGTCGGAAGTTCTCCAGGGACTATTTTACCTTTGAAATACCATAAAGATTAAAATTTGGAGCATGAAGTACCCCAATGAAATGCAACGGTCCCTGAATGCTGCCTGGATACTGTGACCGTGTGATTAGTTCGGGGGCATTTTGGTCTGGGACATAATTTTGTTTTGGCTGGTCTGTCACCGACACCAGCTCTGCTGGCCACCCCCCTCCCTGGAAGCAACAGTTGACATGGGCAAGCATTTTGAGCCCAAGAAAAGGGTCTTTTTTTCTTTATCCATCTCTCTCTGGTCCCCTCTCTCTGTCACATAGGGCCCTCAGCCACTATTTTTGCATTTTCCCTTGTAGCCCGTTGGTATTTTTGCCATCTTTGGCTCTGTCTGGCTCAGTGTTCCTGTTGTTTGAGAGCGTAACACCCCATTGTGAGTCAATTTCTTTGTCTCTCTTGATCCTGTTCTCTGCCCCTCATTTTTAATTCTTTCCTCTCTGTCCCGTCACTATTTTCCCCTTTCTATGTCGCACCCCTTGTCTTGTTCCCTGTCCCTGTTTTTCCAAAGCCTCCCCGCTCTAATCTGTAGCCCACTGCTAGATTTTTCTTTTCCCCTCTCAGTTTGCCAGGCTCCCTTTCTTTTTTTTTTTTTCTTTGTTCCTCTCTGCTGTATTGCCTGTCCCTTGTTTTCTTTCTCCTTCCTGCTCTGCCCTTCTCTGAGTCCCTGTCAACCACCACTGTTTTAACTTTCTCTCTCTGTCCATCTCTCTCTCTCATTTCTAATTCCTCCCTTGCTCCGTGGAAGCCCATCAGGACACATTTTCCTCTTACTCTCCAGTACAACTCCCTCTCTCCACCTTTTGATTCCTCTGTCTTTGCCCTGTTGCCTATGGCTGTTTTGCTTTATCCATCTCTCTCCTTCTGTGTTGCTCAAGATCCTGTTTTTATTATTAACTCACAGAATTGTTAGGGTTGGAAAAGACCTTTAAAATTATTATCAGGTCCAAATGCGAGCCTAGTACGGCCGAGTCCACCTAGTACCTCTATTACCTGCAGCCCATACCTTCTGACATACTCTTTCTCCATCTCTCTGACTAGTTCCCAGACCCTCTTCCTCCCTCTCCCCTGCCTTGCCCTTAATAGCTGTTGCCTGAGCATTCATGCATTACTCTTATTCGTATTCATTGCACACACACTTGGGTGCACTTCCTCCTCTTTCAGGCTTGACCTTAGGTTTTGCACAGCAGAGTCTCAGGCATAATGAACTTACTTGACAGGTGCAGCAGCAGGACCAGCCCAGGCTAGGTGCCTCCAGAGAGACCTGGAACCAAGTTTTATGCTTTTCTTTTTGATCCTCTTCCCCCATTTTACTAGAGAGGAGCAAGCCCCAGCAAATGGCTGTGTGGTTCTTTTAACCCCATACCAGGTTTAATTCCTCTCTTGTTAGCAATGTTCTGCTTTCCATCTCCCTGTCCCACAACTCTTTTCTATGTCCCTCTATCCTTCCTCCTGCTTTTGATTTTTCTTTCTCTGTCTCCTGCTGCATTTGGGCACCGAACCTTGTAGCCAGCTTGCTGCTGGGATTTGTTATGTGCACAAATGAGTAAAGTTTTTGTGTCACCTCTGGATGAGTTTGTAGCCACTGGATGCAGAACCCATGGCTGTGGCCAGGTGCAGAGGAGGGGGTGTTGTGCTGTGGGACTGCAGCTGGGGCAGCCCCAGGTGTGGCCAGTGAGGCTGAGGGTGGGGCCAACCCTGCTCCATAAAGGGGCTCCAGCTCTAAAGGGGGTTATTTGAGCATGTCTGTGTGCAGGGGCTTACAAGGGGGAACTGGCTGAGGAGAAGATCCAAAAAAAAGGGGGGGGGGCGGGGGGGGGGGGACGACGACACGACAGGGGGAGTGGTTGTTGTCTTGCAGGTATGCAGCTGCCTCTGGGAAAGGATGGCTGGTCCCCACAGTGAGGAAGAATCTCCTGAAGCTGCCTACAAGATAGTAGACTGGCACGTGATGCTAGGAGCTCAGTGCCTCTGTTGACTACGTACTGAGCTGCTGTGTAGTGAGGAAGCTTTGTAAATCAGGACAATCAAGACATCAGACCAGGTAAGGGTCTGGCGGGCATAGCTATGGAGGAGGAAGGGGCGGAGGTGGAGAGAAGCATCAAGGTGGTGAAGGTCTCTTGTTAGTGTTAGAAGCTGGTAGGGAGTTGCTCTTTCTGCTGCCGTGCAGGTCTCTACCTGCCTCCTGCCCATTCCTTTTTCTTTTTCTCCCTAACATGGAGAAAGGAGACTGAGGAGGGAGACCTCATTATATTCTATGGCTTCCTTATGGGGGGAGGCACTGATTTCTCTTTGGTGACTAGTGACTGAACCTGAGGGAATGTTGTGAAGCTGCAACGGGGGGGGTGTTTAGGTGGGATATTAGGAAGAGGCTCTTTACTGATAGGACGGTCAGGCATTGGAACAGGCTTTTCAGGGAAGTGGTCACAGCACCACACTCGACTGAGGTCAAGTGTCTGGATGATGCACTGAGTCAGATGCTCTGACTTGGCCGGTCCTGTGTGGAGCAAGGAGTTGGACTTGATGATCCTTATGGGTCCCTTCCAACTCAGGATATTCTATGATCATCTGCTTCTTTCTTGCTCTCTCTGCCAGCCCAACTACCTTTCCAGTTCCCCAAATCTTAAACATTAATCTCTTGCCACATCTGTCTGTGCCACTTTGCCTGATAATCAGTCTTTCATTCCAAATATGGGCTTTTTAAAAAGTTTTATTTATTTTGTATTGTATTTTTAGGGGGTTGTAAGATGACCCTATACGGTTATCTATTGGTCTTTGGTTCTAAGTGTGTGGCATTTTACTGACTTTCCTGACCGTACAGAAGATAGAACCTCACCTTTTATTAACGAACTTTGCTCTGTAATGTTTAAGTCCTGAGCATCGCTTCTCCTAGCAGGCACAGTGATGAGATTATCTAGCTGGGGTTAGGATGAGCCTTTTATCTGCCTATAGAGCCTTAGCCTTTCCCAACAAAATAACGGGGACGAAATACATAGCATTTTCCCGGTTCCCGGTCAGCTCACGACATTCCTAACAGTTCCCAGAGCACCGTGGGTTTTTTTCTAGCTCATTTGGAGGTCACAGCAGGCCCCTCATGGACTATAAGCATTAGCCCTTTATTAAGGCAGAGTAGAGAATGTTTTTAGCAAGAATCCTTTTCTCCATTCAGCATTGTTTCTCTGATAAACAACTTGGGTCCCAAGAGCCACACCTGCTCCTCCAGCTGCTTTTAATCCCTCTGCAGGCAGCATCATCCCCTTTCCCAGGCCACTGTGGGAAGGGCAGTGGGTGGAGCCTGGGGTATATAAGGCACCTGCCTTGCCTTTGGCAGCTCATTCTACTCTCTGTCTCCTGTCAGTGTGTTCTGGTTTTCATTCTGCAGCTGAAGCATTGGAGTTGCTGCTGTTGTCTTGGTTTGTGCATTCAAGGTAAGTGTTTTACAACACTTTTAGCTAAGCGTGGCCAGTGTCTACCTAGTCAAATGTACTTATTTATGAAGCTTGACTTGCGTTTAGTTTGTGTCTTTTGTGTTGTCTTTGCCAGGGCAGCTCAATCCTATCAGGTTAGCTGTCGGTCTTTTGCTTCTGGGTGCACAGCATTTTGCCGGCGTTCCTGACTTTGCACAAGATGGACTGTTGGGGTTTTATTTCACCAGCTTTGCTCTTTAAACTGTAAGCCGTTAGCACCACTTCTGTTACTAGGTCTGATGATAAGCTTATCCGGCTAGGGCTTGAGTAAGCTTCTTGCTTGCGTATAGGCTTTTAGCATTTCCTAATAAAGTCATGGGTATCAAAGGCAACTCTCTTCCGGGTTACGGGACAGTTTATGGCTTTTCCTCATTGTTCTCAGAACTGTGATCCTTTTAGAACCAGTGCAGTTTGCAGCAGGTCCTTTGTTGACTATAAGTATTGGGACTGGATTTCTCCTACGGCATGTTACTGGCTTTAGACTTTGGTGGAAGGCGTTGTACGCAATACCCGAAGCGTGGCTCCATTGAGCAGATCCCGTCAGTGAAGGTCTAACTGCTGTTTCTTACGTCTTACAGGTGGCACCTGAGGGTCGCCTCCAGTGTGCATCTCCGTTTCTCTCAAGAATGGATTTGGGATCCCTGGACTTTTCAATGCTAAGTCGAGGGAGTAGGAGTAAAGGGCAAGACGGGGAGCGGCAGTGGAGAGGGTGCCTGCGTTGCGGGGGAGTTATAGGCATCCCTTGTTTATTTTATAGCCCCGGTACGCACCTCGGCGCGGGCACCTGTAAATGGCGGAGGCAGCGACCGATCGGTCCGGTAAGGGAATGGGAGATGGGAACAGGTTTTGGGCGGTCTCTTGGCATGTGGCCTTCTGCTTTGTTTCCTGTGGGCCCCATAGAGAGCATCGTTGGGACATAGCCACGTGTCTGAGTGCACTGAGAAGGTGAAGCGGTTGTCGTCTGTGTTGGTGTCTAACACCAAAGCATCACATGGCAGGTAGATGGAGCGTTTGGCTCTGATTTTGCAGATGCTGCGCAGCCACCTTGCGCCGTGTGCCTCTGTATTGGGGTGGTCTAAGGGATAGTGTTCCTCTGTATTGCGCTTGCCTTGTGCCATGTGCCTCTGTACTGGGGTGCTATAATGCATAGTGTGCCTCTATTGCCTTCACCTTGCGCCGTATGCCTCTGTATTACGCTTGTCGTGCGCCGTATGCCTCTGTATTACGCTTGTCGTGCGCCGTATGCCTCTGTATTACGCTTGTCGTGCGCCGTGTGAGACGGGGGTTCCTAAATGGAAGCGAGAGGTCTGGAATGGTGCGGTAATGAGTTGGCATCGGGGGACTTGCTTAGTAGGCACTTGTGTTTTTCAGACGGGGCCAGATGCGATGCATTCCGATGCAGCAACAGAGGAGTCAAGGGGAAGACCCCAAGCAGGTAGGTCGGCCAGTGGCGTTGGCGTGATGAAATGGTCAGCGGCTGTGTGCCACCTTTTAAGATTCGTGTGTGTGTGTCTGTTTCTCTTTTGAAGGTGCGAAGCAAGGAGGAGAGCGGGCCGTTTCCAGGAAAGGCGACTCGGGCCAGGCGAGCCATTCCTAGTGGGCCAGTGTTGTGTTGCAGGTGAGTGTTGCAGGCATCCCTTGTTTGTGTGTTTATAGGCCGGGCCTGAGCCTCTGCGCAGCTACCAGTAAATGGCATGGGCCAGGTGAGCGATTTGTTAGGGTATGGTAATGGAAGGTGGGAACCTGTTTCTTTTTCAGGCCCCGGAGGCGGTGGTGGGACATGGCCATGGCACACAGAGAAGGTGAGGCGGCCGTTATCTGTGGTGGTAACCATGGCCCCTCGTGGACTGTAAGCATTAGCCCTTTATTTCACAGGCCTGTAGCGGAGCCCAGAGTTCAGTAGAAGCCCAAACATAGCACTTGCCTGCAAAAGATGAGGTATGCCCCGCAATTGCGGCTTCTGGGGAGCTGTGCCAACTGGGCAGCGGGGAGCAAGGGAGATAAATAATGAGGGAACTGGAGCCTGGGAGGAAGGGAGGCTTCCTGCGGAGACCTGAGGAATGGGTAAACCGTCGGTCTGCATCCGCGTGACTCTCTCAATGCTCTTTGCAGATGCAGCGGGATGAGCGGAGCGCCCTAAGAAAGCAGGTCAGCGTATGTTACGCACGGTAAGATGCCACCGCTGGCTGTATGAGTAGCTTATCCGGTGGGGTCTGTAATTTTTTTGTCTGAATTCTCAAACTGCCAAGCAAAGCCAGATGTCAGCACCGGCGGTGACCTTGGCTAGGTGAGCTGAGAGTAGCGGGCTAAAGCAGCGATCGCTTTTTCAGGGGTGACTGTGTCTGTGAAGTTCTAACCGTCTCTTTTGCTTTGCAGGAGCTACCCGAGGCTTGACACAGCAAAGCGTCCCAGTAAGCAGACATGCAGTAGACGTTTTACCCTGTCAAGAAAGGATTTTGGATCTCCGGACTCCTCAAAGCTAAGTGGGAGGAGCCGGATAAGAGGGCAAAAATGGGAGGGGTGTGTAGGAGGCTGGGTAAGGCTGCACGGGGAGGAGCAGGTCAATTGTCAGCACAATGCCAGGGTGTGCCGGGCAGGGCAGCTCCAGCCCGTGTCTGTCTGTCCGCTTGTTGTTTGGTGTGTCTTCTGTGTCTTAGTCCCTCTCTGGGTGTCAGCATCCTCTTTGCGCTCAAAGGGGCACAGCGTGCCTCTCGGGCATAGTCTCTAGGGTCTGGGATGCCCACGCTCGCTCATCAGCATAGCGCCCACGGGGCTCTTCTTGATTTGCCTGGCAAGGTCACGGCACGGTTTGCCCTTGCGTCTTGAAAGTTTCCGGTCGGTCCTCTCTTAGGGCATCATCGCAGGCTCTGGCGGGAGCTCTGTTCTCCGGTTGCCTATTTTCACATCCCGAGGCTTTTTCCTTGCATCTTTCCATCGTTAGGTCTTGAAGGCGGTCTTCTTGCGCATCCGTCATCACAATTTTGAACGGCTCGCTGGAAGGACTTACTGTCCAGTCCCCCCTCTTCTGGGGTTGCCATAGAGCGTCCTCCCGTCCGCTCTCAGTGGCGTAGTTTGACAGTTGCCTGTGCAGGAGCCCTTCTTGCTGACAGTCTTTGGCCATCTTGGAGTCGCATCGTCCACAGAGTTCTGTGTTGCGTCTTTCTGTGCGTGTTTGGCTGGGAGCTGCTCTGCCCGGGGCTGTGGAGTCGGGGTGACATGGCACAGCAGTAAGAGTCCAGGGTTAGCGTGCAGGATTCTGCCCGGGAGGCCTTGGTAAAGGCGGTACCGTCAGCAGGGTGTGCGGACCATCCTTTCCGTCCCGTTCCTGGGAGACGATGGGAGCTGCCTGGGTGGGGCCCTTCAGCGTTGGAAGAAGCAGATGGGATTTTGCAGGGGTGTAAGGCTGTGGGGCTCAGAGGTATGCCGGCTGGGGTTTTTTCTGTTTGTGTTTTAATGGCTGCTTGCAGTTAGGCTCCAGATAGGGTTCCTAAAAGGAAGGGAGAGGTCTGGAATGGTGCAGCAATGAGTTGGCATCATGGAGACTTGCTTAATAAATTGTTGGGTTTTTCAGACGGGGCCAGAGGCGATGCATACCGATGCAGCGACAGAGGAGTCGAGGGGAAGACCCCAAGGAGGGAAGTCGGCTAGTGGTGTCTGCGTGATGAAATGGTGCGCAGCTCTGTGCCACCTTTAAGATTTGTGTGTGTGGCAGTTGCCCTTCTGAAGATGCAAAGCGAGGAGGAAAGAGGGCCATTTCCAGGGAAGGCGACTCGGGCCAGGCGTGCATTTCCCAGCGGGCCAGTGTTGTGTTGCAGGTGAGGGTCGCAGGCGTCCCTTGCCTGTGGGTCGCAGGCGTCCCTTGCCTGTGGGTCGCAGGCGTCCCTTGCCTGTGGGGTTTTTAAAAAATTTTACTTATTTAGTCTTGTATTTTTATGGGGTTGTAAGATGACCCTATACGGTTATCTACTGATCGTTGGTTCTAACTGTGTGGCATTTTACTGACATTCCTGACTGTACAGAAGATAGAACCTCACGTTACCGGCGAAACGCCACAGAGTTTTCCCCTCTATGATCGGAAGTCCTCCGGCGGCCATTTTAGCGGCGAAGCGCCACCGCGGTTTCCCCTCTATGATCGTGAGTCCTCCGGCGGCCATTTTAGCGGCGAAGCGCCACCGCGGTTTCCCCTCTATGATCGGGAGTCCTCCGGCGGCCATTTTAGCGGCGAAGCGCCACCGCGGTTTCCCCTCTATGATCGGGAGTCCTCCGGCGGCCATTTTAGCGGCGAAGCGCCACCGCGGTTTCCCCTCTATGATCGGGAGTCCTCCGGCGGCCATTTTAGCGGCGAAGCGCCACCGCGGTTTCCCCTCTATGATCGGGAGTCCTCCGGCGGCCATTTTAGCGGCGAAGCGCCACCGCGGTTTCCCCTCTATGATCGGGAGTCCTCCGGCGGCCATTTTAGCGGCGAAGCGCCACCGCGGTTTCCCCTCTATGATCGGGAGTCCTCCGGCGGCCATTTTAGCGGCGAAGCGCCACCGCGGTTTCCCCTCTATGATCGGGAGTCCTCCGGCGGCCATTTTAGCGGCGAAGCGCCACCGCGGTTTCCCCTCTATGATCGGGAGTCCTCCGGCGGCCATTTTAGCGGCGAAGCGCCACCGCGGTTTCCCCTCTATGATCGGGAGTCCTCCGGCGGCCATTTTAGCGGCGAAGCGCCACCGCGGTTTCCCCTCTATGATCGGGAGTCCTCCGGCGGCCATTTTAGCGGCGAAGCGCCACCGCGGTTTCCCCTCTATGATCGGGAGTCCTCCGGCGGCCATTTTAGCGCCCGAACACCGCGGTGAGTTTCATCTCTGGCCGAAAGGACTCCGGAGGTCGTTTAACTACCAAGGTACCAGATTTTGATTTTGTGTTTGTGTGTTTATGGTCGGAAGTTCTCCAGGGACTATTTTACCTTTGAAATACCATAAAGATTAAAATTTGGAGCATGAAGTACCCCAATGAAATGCAACGGTCCCTGAATGCTGCCTGGATACTGTGACCGTGTGATTAGTTCGGGGGCATTTTGGTCTGGGACATAATTTTGTTTTGGCTGGTCTGTCACCGACACCAGCTCTGCTGGCCACCCCCCTCCCTGGAAGCAACAGTTGACATGGGCAAGCATTTTGAGCCCAAGAAAAGGGTCTTTTTTTCTTTATCCATCTCTCTCTGGTCCCCTCTCTCTGTCACATAGGGCCCTCAGCCACTATTTTTGCATTTTCCCTTGTAGCCCGTTGGTATTTTTGCCATCTTTGGCTCTGTCTGGCTCAGTGTTCCTGTTGTTTGAGAGCGTAACACCCCATTGTGAGTCAATTTCTTTGTCTCTCTTGATCCTGTTCTCTGCCCCTCATTTTTAATTCTTTCCTCTCTGTCCCGTCACTATTTTCCCCTTTCTATGTCGCACCCCTTGTCTTGTTCCCTGTCCCTGTTTTTCTAAAGCCTCCCCCCTCTAATCTGTAGCCCACTGCTAGATTTTTCTTTTCCCCTCTCAGTTTGCCAGGCTCCCTTTCTTTTTTTTTTTTTCTTTGTTCCTCTCTGCTGTATTGCCTGTCCCTTGTTTTCTTTCTCCTTCCTGCTCTGCCCTTCTCTGAGTCCCTGTCAACCACCACTGTTTTAACTTTCTCTCTCTGTCCATCTCTCTCTCTCATTTCTAATTCCTCCCTTGCTCCGTGGAAGCCCATCAGGACACATTTTCCTCTTACTCTCCAGTACAACTCCCTCTCTCCACCTTTTGATTCCTCTGTCTTTGCCCTGTTGCCTATGGCTGTTTTGCTTTATCCATCTCTCTCCTTCTGTGTTGCTCAAGATCCTGTTTTTATTATTAACTCACAGAATTGTTAGGGTTGGAAAAGACCTTTAAAATTATTATCAGGTCCAAATGCGAGCCTAGCACGGCCGAGTCCACCTAGTACCTCTATTACCTGCAGCCCATACCTTCTGACATACTCTTTCTCCATCTCTCTGACTAGTTCCCAGACCCTCTTCCTCCCTCTCCCCTGCCTTGCCCTTAATAGCTGTTGCCTGAGCATTCATGCATTATTCGTATTCATTGCACACACACTTGGGTGCACTTCCTCCTCTTTCAGGCTTGACCTTAGGTTTTGCACAGCAGAGTCTCAGGCATAATGAACTTACTTGACAGGTGCAGCAGCAGGACCAGCCCAGGCTAGGTGCCTCCAGAGAGACCTGGAACCAAGTTTTATGCTTTTCTTTTTGATCCTCTTCCCCCATTTTACTAGAGAGGAGCAAGCCCCAGCAAATGGCTGTGTGGTTCTTTTAACCCCATACCAGGTTTAATTCCTCTCTTGTTAGCAATGTTCTGCTTTCCATCTCCCTGTCCCACAACTCTTTTCTATGTCCCTCTATCCTTCCTCCTGCTTTTGATTTTTCTTTCTCTGTCTCCTGCTGCATTTGGGCACCGAACCTTGTAGCCAGCTTGCTGCTGGGATTTGTTATGTGCACAAATGAGTAAAGTTTTTGTGTCACCTCTGGATGAGTTTGTAGCCACTGGATGCAGAACCCATGGCTGTGGCCAGGTGCAGAGGAGGGGGTGTTGTGCTGTGGGACTGCAGCTGGGGCAGCCCCAGGTGTGGCCAGTGAGGCTGAGGGTGGGGCCAACCCTACTCCATAAAGGGGCTCCAGCTCTAAAGGGGGTTATTTGAGCATGTCTGTGTGCAGGGGCTTACAAGGGGGAACTGGCTGAGGAGAAGATCCAAAAAAAAGGGGGGGGGGCGGGGGGGGGACGGACGACACGACAGGGGGAGTGGTTGTTGTCTTGCAGGTATGCAGCTGCCTCTGGGAAAGGATGGCTGGTCCCCACAGTGAGGAAGAATCTCCTGAAGCTGCCTACAAGATAGTAGACTGGCACGTGATGCTAGGAGCTCAGTGCCTCTGTTGACTACGTACTGAGCTGCTGTGTAGTGAGGAAGCTTTGTAAATCAGGACAATCAAGACATCAGACCAGGTAAGGGTCTGGCGGGCATGGCTATGGAGGAGGAAGGGGCGGAGGTGGAGAGAAGCATCAAGGTGGTGAAGGTCTCTTGTTAGTGTTAGAAGCTGGTAGGGAGTTGCTCTTTCTGCTGCCGTGCAGGTCTTTACCTGCCTCCTGCCCATTCCTTTTTCTTTTTCTCCCTAACATGGAGAAAGGAGACTGAGGAGGGAGACCTCATCATATTCTATGGCTTCCTTATGGGGGGAGGCACTGATTTCTCTTTGGTGACTAGTGACTGAACCTGAGGGAATGTTGTGAAGCTGCAACGGGGGGGGGTGTTTAGGTGGGATATTAGGAAGAGGCTCTTTACTGATAGGACGGTCAGGCATTGGAACAGGCTTTTCAGGGAAGTGGTCACAGCACCACACTCGACTGAGGTCAAGTGTCTGGATGATGCAGAGTCAGATGCTCTGACTTGGCTGGTCCTGTGTGGAGCAAGGAGTTGGACTTGATGATCCTTATGGGTCCCTTCCAACTCAGGATATTCTATGATCATCTGCTTCTTTCTTGCTCTTTCTGCCAGCCCAACTACCTTTCCAGTTCCCCAAATCTTAAACATTAATCTCTTGCCACATCTGTCTGTGCCACTTTGCCTGATAGTCAGTCTTTCATTCCAAATATGGGTTTTTAAAAAAGTTTTATTTATTTTGTATTGTATTTTTAGGGGGTTGTAAGATGACCCTATACAATTATCTATTGTTCTTTGGTTCTAAGTGTGTGGCATTTTACTGACTTTCCTGACAGTAGAGAACATAGAACCTCACCTTTTATTAACTAACTTTGCTCTGTAATGTTTAAGTCCTGAGCATCGCTTCTCCTAGCAGGCACAATGATGAGATTATCTAGCTGGGGTTAGGATGAGCCTTTTATCTGCCTACAGAGCCTTAGCCTTTCCCAACAAAATAACGGGGACCAAATACGTAGCATTTTCCCGGTTCCCGGTCAGCTCACGACATTCCTAACAGTTCCCAGAGCACTGTGGTTTTCTTTCTAGCTCATTTGGGGGTCACAGCAGGCCCCTCATGGACTATAAGCATTAGCCCTTTATTAAGGCAGAGTAGAGAATGTTTTTAGCAAGAATCCTTTTCTCCATTCAGCATTGATTCTCTGATAAACAACTTGGGTCACAAGAGCCACACCTGCTCCTCCAGCTGCTTTTAATCCCTCTGCAGGCAGCATCATCCCCTTTCCCAGGCCACTGTGGGAAGGGCAGTGGGTGGAGCCTGGGGTATATAAGGCACCTGCCTTGCCTTTGGCAGCTCATTCTACTCTCTGTCTCCTGTCAGTGTGTTCTGGTTTTCATTCTGCAGCTGAAGCATTGGAGTTGCTGCTGTTGTCTTGGTTTGTGCATTCAAGGTAAGTGTTTTACAACTAGCTAAGCGTGGCCAGTGTCTACCTAGTCAAATGTACTTATTTATGAAGCTTGACTTGCGTTTAGTTTGTGTCTTTTGTGTTGTCTTTGCCAGGGCAACTCAATCCTATCGGGTTAGCTGTCGGTCTTTTGCCTCTGGGTGCACAGCATTTTACCGGCGTTCCTGACTTTGCACAAGATGGACTGTTGGGGCTTTATTTCACCAGCTTTGCTCTTTAAACTGTAAGCCGTTAGCACCACTTCTGTTACTAGGTCTGATGATAAGCTTATCCGGCTAGGGCTTGAGTAAGCTTCTTGCTTGCGTATAGGCTTTTAGCATTTCCTAAGAAAGTCATGGGTATCAAAGGCAACTCTCTTCCGGGTTACGGGACAGTTTATGGCTTTTCCTCATTGTTCTCAGAACTGTGATCCTTTTAGAACCAGTGCAGTTTGCAGCAGGTCCTTTGACTCTAAGTATTGGGACTGGATTTCTCCTACGGCATGTTACTGGCTTTAGACTTTGGTGGAAGGCGTTGTACGCAATACCCGAAGCGTGGCTCCACTGAGCAGATCCTGTCAGTGAAGGTCTAACTGCTGTTTCTTACATTTCACAGGTAGCACCTGAGGGTCGCCTCCAGTGTGCATCTCCGTTTCTCTCAAGAATGGATTTGGGATCCCTGGACTTTTCAATGCTAAGTCGAGGGAGTAGGAGTAAAGGGCAAGACGGGGAGCGGCAGTGGAGAGGGTGCCTGCGTTGCGGGGGAGTTATAGGCATCCCTTGTTTATTTTATAGCCCCGGTACGCACCTCGGCGCGGGCACCTGTAAATGGCGGAGGCAGCGACCGATCGGTCCGGTAAGGGAATGGGAGATGGGAACAGGTTTTGGGCGGTCTCTTGGCATGTGGCCTTCTGCTTTGTTTCCTGTGGGCCCCATAGAGAGCATCGTTGGGACATAGCCACGTGTCTGAGTGCACTGAGAAGGTGAAGCGGTTGTCGTCTGTGTTGGTGTCTAACACCAAAGCATCACATGGCAGGTAGATGGAGCGTTTGGCTCTGATTTTGCAGATGCTGCGCAGCCACCTTGCGCCGTGTGCCTCTGTATTGGGGTGGTCTAAGGGATAGTGTTCCTCTGTATTGTGCTTGCCTTGCGCCATGTGCCTCTGTACTGGGGTGCTATAATGCATAGTGTGCCTCTATTGCCTTCACCTTGCGCCGTATGCCTCTGTATTACGCTTGTCGTGCGCCGTATGCCTCTGTATTACGCTTGTCGTGCGCCGTATGCCTCTGTATTACGCTTGTCGTGCGCCGTGTGAGACGGGGGTTCCTAAATGGAAGCGAGAGGTCTGGAATGGTGCGGTAATGAGTTGGCATCGGGGGACTTGCTTAGTAGGCACTTGTGTTTTTCAGACGGGGCCAGATGCGATGCATTCCGATGCAGCAACAGAGGAGTCAAGGGGAAGACCCCAAGCAGGTAGGTCGGCCAGTGGCGTTGGCGTGATGAAATGGTCAGCGGCTGTGTGCCACCTTTTAAGATTCGTGTGTGTGTGTCTGTTTCTCTTTTGAAGGTGCGAAGCAAGGAGGAGAGCGGGCCGTTTCCAGGAAAGGCGACTCGGGCCAGGCGAGCCATTCCTAGTGGGCCAGTGTTGTGTTGCAGGTGAGTGTTGCAGGCATCCCTTGTTTGTGTGTTTATAGGCCGGGCCTGAGCCTCTGCGCAGCTACCAGTAAATGGCATGGGCCAGGTGAGCGATTTGTTAGGGTATGGTAATGGAAGGTGGGAACCTGTTTCTTTTTCAGGCCCCGGAGGCGGTGGTGGGACATGGCCATGGCACACAGAGAAGGTGAGGCGGCCGTTATCTGTGGTGGTAACCATGGCCCCTCGTGGACTGTAAGCATTAGCCCTTTATTTCACAGGCCTGTAGCGGAGCCCAGAGTTCAGTAGAAGCCCAAACATAGCACTTGCCTGCAAAAGATGAGGTATGCCCCGCAATTGCGGCTTCTGGGGAGCTGTGCCAACTGGGCAGCGGGGAGCAAGGGAGATAAATAATGAGGGAACTGGAGCCTGGGAGGAAGGGAGGCTTCCTGCGGAGACCTGAGGAATGGGTAAACCGTCGATCTGCATCCGCGTGACTCGCTCAATGCTCTTTGCAGATGCAGCGGGATGAGCGGAGCGCCCTAAGAAAGCAGGTCAGCGTATGTTACGCACGGTAAGATGCCACCGCTGGCTGTATGAGTAGCTTATCCGGTGGGGTCTGTAATTTTTTTGTCTGAATTCTCAAACTGCCAAGCAAAGCCAGATGTCAGCACCGGCGGTGACCTTGGCTAGGTGAGCTGAGAGTAGCGGGCTAAAGCAGCGATCGCTTTTTCAGGGGTGACTGTGTCTGTGAAGTTCTAACCGTCTCTTTTGCTTTGCAGGAGCTACCCGAGGCTTGACACAGCAAAGCGTCCCAGTAAGCAGACATGCAGTAGACGTTTTACCCTGTCAAGAAAGGATTTTGGATCTCCGGACTCCTCAAAGCTAAGTGGGAGGAGCCGGATAAGAGGGCAAAAATGGGAGGGGTGTGTAGGAGGCTGGGTAAGGCTGCACGGGGAGGAGCAGGTCAATTGTCAGCACAATGCCAGGGTGTGCCGGGCAGGGCAGCTCCAGCCCGTGTCTGTCTGTCCGCTTGTTGTTTGGTGTGTCTTCTGTGTCTTAGTCCCTCTCTGGGTGTCAGCATCCTCTTTGCGCTCAAAGGGGCACAGCGTGCCTCTCGGGCATAGTCTCTAGGGTCTGGGATGCCCACGCTCGCTCATCAGCATAGCGCTCATGGGGCTCTTCTTGATTTGCCTGGCAAGGTCACGGCACGGTTTGCCCTTGCGTCTTGAAAGTTTCCGGTCGGTCCTCTCTTAGGGCATCATCGCAGGCTCTGGCGGGAGCTCTGTTCTCCGGTTGCCTATTTTCACATCCCGAGGCTTTTTCCTTGCATCTTTCCATCGTTAGGTCTTGAAGGCGGTCTTCTTGCGCATCCGTCATCACAATTTTGAACGGCTCGCTGGAAGGACTTACTGTCCAGTCCCCCCTCTTCTGGGGTTGCCATAGAGCGTCCTCCCGTCCGCTCTCAGTGGCGTAGTTTGACAGTTGCCTGTGCAGGAGCCCTTCTTGCTGACAGTCTTTGGCCATCTTGGAGTCGCATCGTCCACAGAGTTCTGTGTTGCGTCTTTCTGTGCGTGTTTGGCTGGGAGCTGCTCTGCCCGGGGCTGTGGAGTCGGGGTGACATGGCACAGCAGTAAGAGTCCAGGGTTAGCGTGCAGGATTCTGCCCGGGAGGCCTTGGTAAAGGCGGTACCGTCAGCAGGGTGTGCGGACCATCCTTTCCGTCCCGTTCCTGGGAGACGATGGGAGCTGCCTGGGTGGGGCCCTTCAGCGTTGGAAGAAGCAGATGGGATTTTGCAGGGGTGTAAGGCTGTGGGGCTCTGAGGTATGCTGGCTGGGGTTTTTTCTTTGTGTTTTAATGGCTGCTTGCAGTTAGGCTCCAGATAGGGTTCCTAAAAGGAAGGGAGAGGTCTGGAATGGTGCAGCAATGAGTTGGCATCATGGAGACTTGCTTAATAAATTGTTGGGTTTTTCAGACGGGGCCAGAGGCGATGCATACCGATGCAGCGACAGAGGAGTCGAGGGGAAGACCCCAAGGAGGGAAGTCGGCTAGTGGTGTCTGCGTGATGAAATGGTGCGCAGCTCTGTGCCACCTTTAAGATTTGTGTGTGTGGCAGTTGCCCTTCTGAAGATGCAAAGCGAGGAGGAAAGAGGGCCATTTCCAGGGAAGGCGACTCGGGCCAGGCGTGCATTTCCCAGCGGGCCAGTGTTGTGTTGCAGGTGAGGGTCGCAGGCGTCCCTTGCCTGTGGGTCGCAGGCGTCCCTTGCCTGTGGGTCGCAGGCGTCCCTTGCCTGTGGGGTTTTTAAAAAATTTTACTTATTTAGTCTTGTATTTTTATGGGGTTGTAAGATGACCCTATACGGTTATCTACTGATCGTTGGTTCTAACTGTGTGGCATTTTACTGACATTCCTGACTGTACACGTTATTATTCCTCACGTTACCGGCGAAACGCCACAGAGTTTTCCCCTCTATGATCGGAAGTCCTCCGGCGGCCATTTTAGCGGCGAAGCGCCACCGCGGTTTCCCCTCTATGATCGTGAGTCCTCCGGCGGCCATTTTAGCGGCGAAGCGCCACCGCGGTTTCCCTTCTAAGATCGTGAGTCCTCCGGCGGCCATTTTAGCGGCGAAGCGCCACCGCGGTTTCCCCTCTAAGATCGTGAGTCCTCCGGCGGCCATTTTAGCGGCGAAGCGCCACCGCGGTTTCCCCTCTAAGATCGTGAGTCCTCCGGCGGCCATTTTAGCGGCGAAGCGCCACCGCGGTTTCCCCTCTATGATCGTGAGTCCTCCGGCGGCCATTTTAGCGCCCGAACACCGCGGTGAGTTTCATCTCTGGCCGAAAGGACTCCGGAGGTCGTTTAACTACCAAGGTACCAGATTTTGATTTTGTGTTTGTGTGTTTATGGTCGGAAGTTCTCCAGGGACTATTTTACCTTTGAAATACCATAAAGATTAAAATTTGGAGCATGAAGTACCCCAATGAAATGCAACGGTCCCTGAATGCTGCCTGGATACTGTGACCGTGTGATTAGTTCGGGGGCATTTTGGTCTGGGACATAATTTTGTTTTGGCTGGTCTGTCACCGACACCAGCTCTGCTGGCCACCCCCCTCCCTGGAAGCAACAGTTGACATGGGCAAGCATTTTGAGCCCAAGAAAAGGGTCTTTTTTTCTTTATCCATCTCTCTCTGGTCCCCTCTCTCTGTCACATAGGGCCCTCAGCCACTATTTTTGCATTTTCCCTTGTAGCCCGTTGGTATTTTTGCCATCTTTGGCTCTGTCTGGCTCAGTGTTCCTGTTGTTTGAGAGCGTAACACCCCATTGTGAGTCAATTTCTTTGTCTCTCTTGATCCTGTTCTCTGCCCCTCATTTTTAATTCTTTCCTCTCTGTCCCGTCACTATTTTCCCCTTTCTATGTCGCACCCCTTGTCTTGTTCCCTGTCCCTGTTTTTCTAAAGCCTCCCCCCTCTAATCTGTAGCCCACTGCTAGATTTTTCTTTTCCCCTCTCAGTTTGCCAGGCTCCCTTTCTTTTTTTTTTTTTCTTTGTTCCTCTCTGCTGTATTGCCTGTCCCTTGTTTTCTTTCTCCTTCCTGCTCTGCCCTTCTCTGAGTCCCTGTCAACCACCACTGTTTTAACTTTCTCTCTCTGTCCATCTCTCTCTCTCATTTCTAATTCCTCCCTTGCTCCGTGGAAGCCCATCAGGACACATTTTCCTCTTACTCTCCAGTACAACTCCCTCTCTCCACCTTTTGATTCCTCTGTCTTTGCCCTGTTGCCTATGGCTGTTTTGCTTTATCCATCTCTCTCCTTCTGTGTTGCTCAAGATCCTGTTTTTATTATTAACTCACAGAATTGTTAGGGTTGGAAAAGACCTTTAAAATTATTATCAGGTCCAAATGCGAGCCTAGCACGGCCGAGTCCACCTAGTACCTCTATTACCTGCAGCCCATACCTTCTGACATACTCTTTCTCCATCTCTCTGACTAGTTCCCAGACCCTCTTCCTCCCTCTCCCCTGCCTTGCCCTTAATAGCTGTTGCCTGAGCATTCATGCATTATTCGTATTCATTGCACACACACTTGGGTGCACTTCCTCCTCTTTCAGGCTTGACCTTAGGTTTTGCACAGCAGAGTCTCAGGCATAATGAACTTACTTGACAGGTGCAGCAGCAGGACCAGCCCAGGCTAGGTGCCTCCAGAGAGACCTGGAACCAAGTTTTATGCTTTTCTTTTTGATCCTCTTCCCCCATTTTACTAGAGAGGAGCAAGCCCCAGCAAATGGCTGTGTGGTTCTTTTAACCCCATACCAGGTTTAATTCCTCTCTTGTTAGCAATGTTCTGCTTTCCATCTCCCTGTCCCACAACTCTTTTCTATGTCCCTCTATCCTTCCTCCTGCTTTTGATTTTTCTTTCTCTGTCTCCTGCTGCATTTGGGCACCGAACCTTGTAGCCAGCTTGCTGCTGGGATTTGTTATGTGCACAAATGAGTAAAGTTTTTGTGTCGCCTCTGGATGAGTTTGTAGCCACTGGATGCAGAACCCATGGCTGTGGCCAGGTGCAGAGGAGGGGGTGTTGTGCTGTGGGACTGCAGCTGGGGCAGCCCCAGGTGTGGCCAGTGAGGCTGAGGGTGGGGCCAACCCTACTCCATAAAGGGGCTCCAGCTCTAAAGGGGGTTATTTGAGCATGTCTGTGTGCAGGGGCTTACAAGGGGGAACTGGCTGAGGAGAAGATCCAAAAAAAAGGGGGGGGGGGCGGGGGGGGGGACGGACGACACGACAGGGGGAGTGGTTGTTGTCTTGCAGGTATGCAGCTGCCTCTGGGAAAGGATGGCTGGTCCCCACAGTGAGGAAGAATCTCCTGAAGCTGCCTACAAGATAGTAGACTGGCACGTGATGCTAGGAGCTCAGTGCCTCTGTTGACTACGTACTGAGCTGCTGTGTAGTGAGGAAGCTTTGTAAATCAGGACAATCAAGACATCAGACCAGGTAAGGGTCTGGCGGGCATGGCTATGGAGGAGGAAGGGGCGGAGGTGGAGAGAAGCATCAAGGTGGTGAAGGTCTCTTGTTAGTGTTAGAAGCTGGTAGGGAGTTGCTCTTTCTGCTGCCGTGCAGGTCTTTACCTGCCTCCTGCTCATTCCTTTTTCTTTTTCTCCCTAACATGGAGAAAGGAGACTGAGGAGGGAGACCTCATCATATTCTATGGCTTCCTTATGGGGGGAGGCACTGATTTCTCTTTGGTGACTAGTGACTGAACCTGAGGGAATGTTGTGAAGCTGCAACGGGGGGGGTGTTTAGGTGGGATATTAGGAAGAGGCTCTTTACTGATAGGACGGTCAGGCATTGGAACAGGCTTTTCAGGGAAGTGGTCACAGCACCACACTCGACTGAGGTCAAGTGTCTGGATGATGCAGAGTCAGATGCTCTGACTTGGCTGGTCCTGTGTGGAGCAAGGAGTTGGACTTGATGATCCTTATGGGTCCCTTCCAACTCAGGATATTCTATGATCATCTGCTTCTTTCTTGCTCTTTCTGCCAGCCCAACTACCTTTCCAGTTCCCCAAATCTTAAACATTAATCTCTTGCCACATCTGTCTGTGCCACTTTGCCTGATAGTCAGTCTTTCATTCCAAATATGGGTTTTGAAAAAAGTTTTATTTATTTTGTATTGTATTTTTAGGGGGTTGTAAGATGACCCTATACAATTATCTATTGTTCTTTGGTTCTAAGTGTGTGGCATTTTACTGACTTTCCTGACAGTAGAGAACATAGAACCTCACCTTTTATTAACTAACTTTGCTCTGTAATGTTTAAGTCCTGAGCATCGCTTCTCCTAGCAGGCACAATGATGAGATTATCTAGCTGGGGTTAGGATGAGCCTTTTATCTGCCTACAGAGCCTTAGCCTTTCCCAACAAAATAACGGGGACCAAATACGTAGCATTTTCCCGGTTCCCGGTCAGCTCACGACATTCCTAACAGTTCCCAGAGCACTGTGGTTTTCTTTCTAGCTCATTTGGGGGTCACAGCAGGCCCCTCATGGACTATAAGCATTAGCCCTTTATTAAGGCAGAGTAGAGAATGTTTTTAGCAAGAATCCTTTTCTCCATTCAGCATTGATTCTCTGATAAACAACTTGGGTCACAAGAGCCACACCTGCTCCTCCAGCTGCTTTTAATCCCTCTGCAGGCAGCATCATCCCCTTTCCCAGGCCACTGTGGGAAGGGCAGTGGGTGGAGCCTGGGGTATATAAGGCACCTGCCTTGCCTTTGGCAGCTCATTCTACTCTCTGTCTCCTGTCAGTGTGTTCTGGTTTTCATTCTGCAGCTGAAGCATTGGAGTTGCTGCTGTTGTCTTGGTTTGTGCATTCAAGGTAAGTGTTTTACAACTAGCTAAGCGTGGCCAGTGTCTACCTAGTCAAATGTACTTATTTATGAAGCTTGACTTGCGTTTAGTTTGTGTCTTTTGTGTTGTCTTTGCCAGGGCAACTCAATCCTATCGGGTTAGCTGTCGGTCTTTTGCCTCTGGGTGCACAGCATTTTACCGGCGTTCCTGACTTTGCACAAGATGGACTGTTGGGGCTTTATTTCACCAGCTTTGCTCTTTAAACTGTAAGCCGTTAGCACCACTTCTGTTACTAGGTCTGATGATAAGCTTATCCGGCTAGGGCTTGAGTAAGCTTCTTGCTTGCGTATAGGCTTTTAGCATTTCCTAAGAAAGTCATGGGTATCAAAGGCAACTCTCTTCCGGGTTACGGGACAGTTTATGGCTTTTCCTCATTGTTCTCAGAACTGTGATCCTTTTAGAACCAGTGCAGTTTGCAGCAGGTCCTTTGACTCTAAGTATTGGGACTGGATTTCTCCTACGGCATGTTACTGGCTTTAGACTTTGGTGGAAGGCGTTGTACGCAATACCCGAAGCGTGGCTCCACTGAGCAGATCCTGTCAGTGAAGGTCTAACTGCTGTTTCTTACATTTCACAGGTAGCACCTGAGGGTCGCCTCCAGTGTGCATCTCCGTTTCTCTCAAGAATGGATTTGGGATCCCTGGACTTTTCAATGCTAAGTCGAGGGAGTAGGAGTAAAGGGCAAGACGGGGAGCGGCAGTGGAGAGGGTGCCTGCGTTGCGGGGGAGTTATAGGCATCCCTTGTTTATTTTATAGCCCCGGTACGCACCTCGGCGCGGGCACCTGTAAATGGCGGAGGCAGCGACCGATCGGTCCGGTAAGGGAATGGGAGATGGGAACAGGTTTTGGGCGGTCTCTTGGCATGTGGCCTTCTGCTTTGTTTCCTGTGGGCCCCATAGAGAGCATCGTTGGGACATAGCCACGTGTCTGAGTGCACTGAGAAGGTGAAGCGGTTGTCGTCTGTGTTGGTGTCTAACACCAAAGCATCACATGGCAGGTAGATGGAGCGTTTGGCTCTGATTTTGCAGATGCTGCGCAGCCACCTTGCGCCGTGTGCCTCTGTATTGGGGTGGTCTAAGGGATAGTGTTCCTCTGTATTGTGCTTGCCTTGCGCCATGTGCCTCTGTACTGGGGTGCTATAATGCATAGTGTGCCTCTATTGCCTTCACCTTGCGCCGTATGCCTCTGTATTACGCTTGTCGTGCGCCGTATGCCTCTGTATTACGCTTGTCGTGCGCCGTATGCCTCTGTATTACGCTTGTCGTGCGCCGTGTGAGACGGGGGTTCCTAAATGGAAGCGAGAGGTCTGGAATGGTGCGGTAATGAGTTGGCATCGGGGGACTTGCTTAGTAGGCACTTGTGTTTTTCAGACGGGGCCAGATGCGATGCATTCCGATGCAGCAACAGAGGAGTCAAGGGGAAGACCCCAAGCAGGTAGGTCGGCCAGTGGCGTTGGCGTGATGAAATGGTCAGCGGCTGTGTGCCACCTTTTAAGATTCGTGTGTGTGTGTGTCTGTTTCTCTTTTGAAGGTGCGAAGCAAGGAGGAGAGCGGGCCGTTTCCAGGAAAGGCGACTCGGGCCAGGCGAGCCATTCCTAGTGGGCCAGTGTTGTGTTGCAGGTGAGTGTTGCAGGCATCCCTTGTTTGTGTGTTTATAGGCCGGGCCTGAGCCTCTGCGCAGCTACCAGTAAATGGCATGGGCCAGGTGAGCGATTTGTTAGGGTATGGTAATGGAAGGTGGGAACCTGTTTCTTTTTCAGGCCCCGGAGGCGGTGGTGGGACATGGCCATGGCACACAGAGAAGGTGAGGCGGCCGTTATCTGTGGTGGTAACCATGGCCCCTCGTGGACTGTAAGCATTAGCCCTTTATTTCACAGGCCTGTAGCGGAGCCCAGAGTTCAGTAGAAGCCCAAACATAGCACTTGCCTGCAAAAGATGAGGTATGCCCCGCAATTGCGGCTTCTGGGGAACTGTGCCAACTGGGCAGCGGGGAGCAAGGGAGATAAATAATGAGGGAACTGGAGCCTGGGAGGAAGGGAGGCTTCCTGCGGAGACCTGAGGAATGGGTAAACCGTCGGTCTGCATCCGCGTGACTCTCTCAATGCTCTTTGCAGATGCAGCGGGATGAGCGGAGCGCCCTAAGAAAGCAGGTCAGCGTATGTTACGCACGGTAAGATGCCACCGCTGGCTGTATGAGTAGCTTATCCGGTGGGGTCTGTAATTTTTTTGTCTGAATTCTCAAACTGCCAAGCAAAGCCAGATGTCAGCACCGGCGGTGACCTTGGCTAGGTGAGCTGAGAGTAGCGGGCTAAAGCAGCGATCGCTTTTTCAGGGGTGACTGTGTCTGTGAAGTTCTAACCGTCTCTTTTGCTTTGCAGGAGCTACCCGAGGCTTGACACAGCAAAGCGTCCCAGTAAGCAGACATGCAGTAGACGTTTTACCCTGTCAAGAAAGGATTTTGGATCTCCGGACTCCTCAAAGCTAAGTGGGAGGAGCCGGATAAGAGGGCAAAAATGGGAGGGGTGTGTAGGAGGCTGGGTAAGGCTGCACGGGGAGGAGCAGGTCAATTGTCAGCACAATGCCAGGGTGTGCCGGGCAGGGCAGCTCCAGCCCGTGTCTGTCTGTCCGCTTGTTGTTTGGTGTGTCTTCTGTGTCTTAGTCCCTCTCTGGGTGTCAGCATCCTCTTTGCGCTCAAAGGGGCACAGCGTGCCTCTCGGGCATAGTCTCTAGGGTCTGGGATGCCCACGCTCGCTCATCAGCATAGCGCTCATGGGGCTCTTCTTGATTTGCCTGGCAAGGTCACGGCACGGTTTGCCCTTGCGTCTTGAAAGTTTCCGGTCGGTCCTCTCTTAGGGCATCATCGCAGGCTCTGGCGGGAGCTCTGTTCTCCGGTTGCCTATTTTCACATCCCGAGGCTTTTTCCTTGCATCTTTCCATCGTTAGGTCTTGAAGGCGGTCTTCTTGCGCATCCGTCATCACAATTTTGAACGGCTCGCTGGAAGGACTTACTGTCCAGTCCCCCCTCTTCTGGGGTTGCCATAGAGCGTCCTCCCGTCCGCTCTCAGTGGCGTAGTTTGACAGTTGCCTGTGCAGGAGCCCTTCTTGCTGACAGTCTTTGGCCATCTTGGAGTCGCATCGTCCACAGAGTTCTGTGTTGCGTCTTTCTGTGCGTGTTTGGCTGGGAGCTGCTCTGCCCGGGGCTGTGGAGTCGGGGTGACATGGCACAGCAGTAAGAGTCCAGGGTTAGCGTGCAGGATTCTGCCCGGGAGGCCTTGGTAAAGGCGGTACCGTCAGCAGGGTGTGCGGACCATCCTTTCCGTCCCGTTCCTGGGAGACGATGGGAGCTGCCTGGGTGGGGCCCTTCAGCGTTGGAAGAAGCAGATGGGATTTTGCAGGGGTGTAAGGCTGTGGGGCTCTGAGGTATGCTGGCTGGGGTTTTTTCTTTGTGTTTTAATGGCTGCTTGCAGTTAGGCTCCAGATAGGGTTCCTAAAAGGAAGGGAGAGGTCTGGAATGGTGCAGCAATGAGTTGGCATCATGGAGACTTGCTTAATAAATTGTTGGGTTTTTCAGACGGGGCCAGAGGCGATGCATACCGATGCAGCGACAGAGGAGTCGAGGGGAAGACCCCAAGGAGGGAAGTCGGCTAGTGGTGTCTGCGTGATGAAATGGTGCGCAGCTCTGTGCCACCTTTAAGATTTGTGTGTGTGGCAGTTGCCCTTCTGAAGATGCAAAGCGAGGAGGAAAGAGGGCCATTTCCAGGGAAGGCGACTCGGGCCAGGCGTGCATTTCCCAGCGGGCCAGTGTTGTGTTGCAGGTGAGGGTCGCAGGCGTCCCTTGCCTGTGGGTCGCAGGCGTCCCTTGCCTGTGGGTCGCAGGCGTCCCTTGCCTGTGGGGTTTTTAAAAAATTTTACTTATTTAGTCTTGTATTTTTATGGGGTTGTAAGATGACCCTATACGGTTATCTACTGATCGTTGGTTCTAACTGTGTGGCATTTTACTGACATTCCTGACTGTACACGTTATTATTCCTCACGTTACCGGCGAAACGCCACAGAGTTTTCCCCTCTATGATCGGAAGTCCTCCGGCGGCCATTTTAGCGGCGAAGCGCCACCGCGGTTTCCCCTCTATGATCGTGAGTCCTCCGGCGGCCATTTTAGCGGCGAAGCGCCACCGCGGTTTCCCTTCTAAGATCGTGAGTCCTCCGGCGGCCATTTTAGCGGCGAAGCGCCACCGCGGTTTCCCCTCTAAGATCGTGAGTCCTCCGGCGGCCATTTTAGCGGCGAAGCGCCACCGCGGTTTCCCCTCTATGATCGTGAGTCCTCCGGCGGCCATTTTAGCGCCCGAACACCGCGGTGAGTTTCATCTCTGGCCGAAAGGACTCCGGAGGTCGTTTAACTACCAAGGTACCAGATTTTGATTTTGTGTTTGTGTGTTTATGGTCGGAAGTTCTCCAGGGACTATTTTACCTTTGAAATACCATAAAGATTAAAATTTGGAGCATGAAGTACCCCAATGAAATGCAACGGTCCCTGAATGCTGCCTGGATACTGTGACCGTGTGATTAGTTCGGGGGCATTTTGGTCTGGGACATAATTTTGTTTTGGCTGGTCTGTCACCGACACCAGCTCTGCTGGCCACCCCCCTCCCTGGAAGCAACAGTTGACATGGGCAAGCATTTTGAGCCCAAGAAAAGGGTCTTTTTTTCTTTATCCATCTCTCTCTGGTCCCCTCTCTCTGTCACATAGGGCCCTCAGCCACTATTTTTGCATTTTCCCTTGTAGCCCGTTGGTATTTTTGCCATCTTTGGCTCTGTCTGGCTCAGTGTTCCTGTTGTTTGAGAGCGTAACACCCCATTGTGAGTCAATTTCTTTGTCTCTCTTGATCCTGTTCTCTGCCCCTCATTTTTAATTCTTTCCTCTCTGTCCCGTCACTATTTTCCCCTTTCTATGTCGCACCCCTTGTCTTGTTCCCTGTCCCTGTTTTTCTAAAGCCTCCCCCCTCTAATCTGTAGCCCACTGCTAGATTTTTCTTTTCCCCTCTCAGTTTGCCAGGCTCCCTTTCTTTTTTTTTTTTTCTTTGTTCCTCTCTGCTGTATTGCCTGTCCCTTGTTTTCTTTCTCCTTCCTGCTCTGCCCTTCTCTGAGTCCCTGTCAACCACCACTGTTTTAACTTTCTCTCTCTGTCCATCTCTCTCTCTCATTTCTAATTCCTCCCTTGCTCCGTGGAAGCCCATCAGGACACATTTTCCTCTTACTCTCCAGTACAACTCCCTCTCTCCACCTTTTGATTCCTCTGTCTTTGCCCTGTTGCCTATGGCTGTTTTGCTTTATCCATCTCTCTCCTTCTGTGTTGCTCAAGATCCTGTTTTTATTATTAACTCACAGAATTGTTAGGGTTGGAAAAGACCTTTAAAATTATTATCAGGTCCAAATGCGAGCCTAGCACGGCCGAGTCCACCTAGTACCTCTATTACCTGCAGCCCATACCTTCTGACATACTCTTTCTCCATCTCTCTGACTAGTTCCCAGACCCTCTTCCTCCCTCTCCCCTGCCTTGCCCTTAATAGCTGTTGCCTGAGCATTCATGCATTATTCGTATTCATTGCACACACACTTGGGTGCACTTCCTCCTCTTTCAGGCTTGACCTTAGGTTTTGCACAGCAGAGTCTCAGGCATAATGAACTTACTTGACAGGTGCAGCAGCAGGACCAGCCCAGGCTAGGTGCCTCCAGAGAGACCTGGAACCAAGTTTTATGCTTTTCTTTTTGATCCTCTTCCCCCATTTTACTAGAGAGGAGCAAGCCCCAGCAAATGGCTGTGTGGTTCTTTTAACCCCATACCAGGTTTAATTCCTCTCTTGTTAGCAATGTTCTGCTTTCCATCTCCCTGTCCCACAACTCTTTTCTATGTCCCTCTATCCTTCCTCCTGCTTTTGATTTTTCTTTCTCTGTCTCCTGCTGCATTTGGGCACCGAACCTTGTAGCCAGCTTGCTGCTGGGATTTGTTATGTGCACAAATGAGTAAAGTTTTTGTGTCGCCTCTGGATGAGTTTGTAGCCACTGGATGCAGAACCCATGGCTGTGGCCAGGTGCAGAGGAGGGGGTGTTGTGCTGTGGGACTGCAGCTGGGGCAGCCCCAGGTGTGGCCAGTGAGGCTGAGGGTGGGGCCAACCCTACTCCATAAAGGGGCTCCAGCTCTAAAGGGGGTTATTTGAGCATGTCTGTGTGCAGGGGCTTACAAGGGGGAACTGGCTGAGGAGAAGATCCAATAAAAAGGGGGGGGGGTCGGGGGGGGGGACGGACGACACGACAGGGGGAGTGGTTGTTGTCTTGCAGGTATGCAGCTGCCTCTGGGAAAGGATGGCTGGTCCCCACAGTGAGGAAGAATCTCCTGAAGCTGCCTACAAGATAGTAGACTGGCACGTGATGCTAGGAGCTCAGTGCCTCTGTTGACTACGTACTGAGCTGCTGTGTAGTGAGGAAGCTTTGTAAATCAGGACAATCAAGACATCAGACCAGGTAAGGGTCTGGCGGGCATGGCTATGGAGGAGGAAGGGGCGGAGGTGGAGAGAAGCATCAAGGTGGTGAAGGTCTCTTGTTAGTGTTAGAAGCTGGTAGGGAGTTGCTCTTTCTGCTGCCGTGCAGGTCTTTACCTGCCTCCTGCTCATTCCTTTTTCTTTTTCTCCCTAACATGGAGAAAGGAGACTGAGGAGGGAGACCTCATCATATTCTATGGCTTCCTTATGGGGGGAGGCACTGATTTCTCTTTGGTGACTAGTGACTGAACCTGAGGGAATGTTGTGAAGCTGCAACGGGGGGGGTGTTTAGGTGGGATATTAGGAAGAGGCTCTTTACTGATAGGACGGTCAGGCATTGGAACAGGCTTTTCAGGGAAGTGGTCACAGCACCACACTCGACTGAGGTCAAGTGTCTGGATGATGCAGAGTCAGATGCTCTGACTTGGCTGGTCCTGTGTGGAGCAAGGAGTTGGACTTGATGATCCTTATGGGTCCCTTCCAACTCAGGATATTCTATGATCATCTGCTTCTTTCTTGCTCTTTCTGCCAGCCCAACTACCTTTCCAGTTCCCCAAATCTTAAACATTAATCTCTTGCCACATCTGTCTGTGCCACTTTGCCTGATAGTCAGTCTTTCATTCCAAATATGGGTTTTGAAAAAAGTTTTATTTATTTTGTATTGTATTTTTAGGGGGTTGTAAGATGACCCTATACAATTATCTATTGTTCTTTGGTTCTAAGTGTGTGGCATTTTACTGACTTTCCTGACAGTAGAGAACATAGAACCTCACCTTTTATTAACTAACTTTGCTCTGTAATGTTTAAGTCCTGAGCATCGCTTCTCCTAGCAGGCACAATGATGAGATTATCTAGCTGGGGTTAGGATGAGCCTTTTATCTGCCTACAGAGCCTTAGCCTTTCCCAACAAAATAACGGGGACCAAATACGTAGCATTTTCCCGGTTCCCGGTCAGCTCACGACATTCCTAACAGTTCCCAGAGCACTGTGGTTTTCTTTCTAGCTCATTTGGGGGTCACAGCAGGCCCCTCATGGACTATAAGCATTAGCCCTTTATTAAGGCAGAGTAGAGAATGTTTTTAGCAAGAATCCTTTTCTCCATTCAGCATTGATTCTCTGATAAACAACTTGGGTCACAAGAGCCACACCTGCTCCTCCAGCTGCTTTTAATCCCTCTGCAGGCAGCATCATCCCCTTTCCCAGGCCACTGTGGGAAGGGCAGTGGGTGGAGCCTGGGGTATATAAGGCACCTGCCTTGCCTTTGGCAGCTCATTCTACTCTCTGTCTCCTGTCAGTGTGTTCTGGTTTTCATTCTGCAGCTGAAGCATTGGAGTTGCTGCTGTTGTCTTGGTTTGTGCATTCAAGGTAAGTGTTTTACAACTAGCTAAGCGTGGCCAGTGTCTACCTAGTCAAATGTACTTATTTATGAAGCTTGACTTGCGTTTAGTTTGTGTCTTTTGTGTTGTCTTTGCCAGGGCAACTCAATCCTATCGGGTTAGCTGTCGGTCTTTTGCCTCTGGGTGCACAGCATTTTACCGGCGTTCCTGACTTTGCACAAGATGGACTGTTGGGGCTTTATTTCACCAGCTTTGCTCTTTAAACTGTAAGCCGTTAGCACCACTTCTGTTACTAGGTCTGATGATAAGCTTATCCGGCTAGGGCTTGAGTAAGCTTCTTGCTTGCGTATAGGCTTTTAGCATTTCCTAAGAAAGTCATGGGTATCAAAGGCAACTCTCTTCCGGGTTACGGGACAGTTTATGGCTTTTCCTCATTGTTCTCAGAACTGTGATCCTTTTAGAACCAGTGCAGTTTGCAGCAGGTCCTTTGACTCTAAGTATTGGGACTGGATTTCTCCTACGGCATGTTACTGGCTTTAGACTTTGGTGGAAGGCGTTGTACGCAATACCCGAAGCGTGGCTCCACTGAGCAGATCCTGTCAGTGAAGGTCTAACTGCTGTTTCTTACATTTCACAGGTAGCACCTGAGGGTCGCCTCCAGTGTGCATCTCCGTTTCTCTCAAGAATGGATTTGGGATCCCTGGACTTTTCAATGCTAAGTCGAGGGAGTAGGAGTAAAGGGCAAGACGGGGAGCGGCAGTGGAGAGGGTGCCTGCGTTGCGGGGGAGTTATAGGCATCCCTTGTTTATTTTATAGCCCCGGTACGCACCTCGGCGCGGGCACCTGTAAATGGCGGAGGCAGCGACCGATCGGTCCGGTAAGGGAATGGGAGATGGGAACAGGTTTTGGGCGGTCTCTTGGCATGTGGCCTTCTGCTTTGTTTCCTGTGGGCCCCATAGAGAGCATCGTTGGGACATAGCCACGTGTCTGAGTGCACTGAGAAGGTGAAGCGGTTGTCGTCTGTGTTGGTGTCTAACACCAAAGCATCACATGGCAGGTAGATGGAGCGTTTGGCTCTGATTTTGCAGATGCTGCGCAGCCACCTTGCGCCGTGTGCCTCTGTATTGGGGTGGTCTAAGGGATAGTGTTCCTCTGTATTGTGCTTGCCTTGCGCCATGTGCCTCTGTACTGGGGTGCTATAATGCATAGTGTGCCTCTATTGCCTTCACCTTGCGCCGTATGCCTCTGTATTACGCTTGTCGTGCGCCGTATGCCTCTGTATTACGCTTGTCGTGCGCCGTATGCCTCTGTATTACGCTTGTCGTGCGCCGTATGCCTCTGTATTACGCTTGTCGTGCGCCGTGTGAGACGGGGGTTCCTAAATGGAAGCGAGAGGTCTGGAATGGTGCGGTAATGAGTTGGCATCGGGGGACTTGCTTAGTAGGCACTTGTGTTTTTCAGACGGGGCCAGATGCGATGCATTCCGATGCAGCAACAGAGGAGTCAAGGGGAAGACCCCAAGCAGGTAGGTCGGCCAGTGGCGTTGGCGTGATGAAATGGTCAGCGGCTGTGTGCCACCTTTTAAGATTCGTGTGTGTGTGTGTCTGTTTCTCTTTTGAAGGTGCGAAGCAAGGAGGAGAGCGGGCCGTTTCCAGGAAAGGCGACTCGGGCCAGGCGAGCCATTCCTAGTGGGCCAGTGTTGTGTTGCAGGTGAGTGTTGCAGGCATCCCTTGTTTGTGTGTTTATAGGCCGGGCCTGAGCCTCTGCGCAGCTACCAGTAAATGGCATGGGCCAGGTGAGCGATTTGTTAGGGTATGGTAATGGAAGGTGGGAACCTGTTTCTTTTTCAGGCCCCGGAGGCGGTGGTGGGACATGGCCATGGCACACAGAGAAGGTGAGGCGGCCGTTATCTGTGGTGGTAACCATGGCCCCTCGTGGACTGTAAGCATTAGCCCTTTATTTCACAGGCCTGTAGCGGAGCCCAGAGTTCAGTAGAAGCCCAAACATAGCACTTGCCTGCAAAAGATGAGGTATGCCCCGCAATTGCGGCTTCTGGGGAACTGTGCCAACTGGGCAGCGGGGAGCAAGGGAGATAAATAATGAGGGAACTGGAGCCTGGGAGGAAGGGAGGCTTCCTGCGGAGACCTGAGGAATGGGTAAACCGTCGGTCTGCATCCGCGTGACTCTCTCAATGCTCTTTGCAGATGCAGCGGGATGAGCGGAGCGCCCTAAGAAAGCAGGTCAGCGTATGTTACGCACGGTAAGATGCCACCGC
The DNA here is from genome assembly GCF_964237585.1 of Gallinula chloropus. Lineage (NCBI taxonomy): Eukaryota > Metazoa > Chordata > Aves > Gruiformes > Rallidae > Gallinula > Gallinula chloropus. The sequence goes on from NC_140089.1 coordinate 90,292,104, forward strand.
TGGCTGTATGAGTAGCTTATCCGGTGGGGTCTGTAATTTTTTTGTCTGAATTCTCAAACTGCCAAGCAAAGCCAGATGTCAGCACCGGCGGTGACCTTGGCTAGGTGAGCTGAGAGTAGCGGGCTAAAGCAGCGATCGCTTTTTCAGGGGTGACTGTGTCTGTGAAGTTCTAACCGTCTCTTTTGCTTTGCAGGAGCTACCCGAGGCTTGACACAGCAAAGCGTCCCAGTAAGCAGACATGCAGTAGACGTTTTACCCTGTCAAGAAAGGATTTTGGATCTCCGGACTCCTCAAAGCTAAGTGGGAGGAGCCGGATAAGAGGGCAAAAATGGGAGGGGTGTGTAGGAGGCTGGGTAAGGCTGCACGGGGAGGAGCAGGTCAATTGTCAGCACAATGCCAGGGTGTGCCGGGCAGGGCAGCTCCAGCCCGTGTCTGTCTGTCCGCTTGTTGTTTGGTGTGTCTTCTGTGTCTTAGTCCCTCTCTGGGTGTCAGCATCCTCTTTGCGCTCAAAGGGGCACAGCGTGCCTCTCGGGCATAGTCTCTAGGGTCTGGGATGCCCACGCTCGCTCATCAGCATAGCGCTCATGGGGCTCTTCTTGATTTGCCTGGCAAGGTCACGGCACGGTTTGCCCTTGCGTCTTGAAAGTTTCCGGTCGGTCCTCTCTTAGGGCATCATCGCAGGCTCTGGCGGGAGCTCTGTTCTCCGGTTGCCTATTTTCACATCCCGAGGCTTTTTCCTTGCATCTTTCCATCGTTAGGTCTTGAAGGCGGTCTTCTTGCGCATCCGTCATCACAATTTTGAACGGCTCGCTGGAAGGACTTACTGTCCAGTCCCCCCTCTTCTGGGGTTGCCATAGAGCGTCCTCCCGTCCGCTCTCAGTGGCGTAGTTTGACAGTTGCCTGTGCAGGAGCCCTTCTTGCTGACAGTCTTTGGCCATCTTGGAGTCGCATCGTCCACAGAGTTCTGTGTTGCGTCTTTCTGTGCGTGTTTGGCTGGGAGCTGCTCTGCCCGGGGCTGTGGAGTCGGGGTGACATGGCACAGCAGTAAGAGTCCAGGGTTAGCGTGCAGGATTCTGCCCGGGAGGCCTTGGTAAAGGCGGTACCGTCAGCAGGGTGTGCGGACCATCCTTTCCGTCCCGTTCCTGGGAGACGATGGGAGCTGCCTGGGTGGGGCCCTTCAGCGTTGGAAGAAGCAGATGGGATTTTGCAGGGGTGTAAGGCTGTGGGGCTCTGAGGTATGCTGGCTGGGGTTTTTTCTTTGTGTTTTAATGGCTGCTTGCAGTTAGGCTCCAGATAGGGTTCCTAAAAGGAAGGGAGAGGTCTGGAATGGTGCAGCAATGAGTTGGCATCATGGAGACTTGCTTAATAAATTGTTGGGTTTTTCAGACGGGGCCAGAGGCGATGCATACCGATGCAGCGACAGAGGAGTCGAGGGGAAGACCCCAAGGAGGGAAGTCGGCTAGTGGTGTCTGCGTGATGAAATGGTGCGCAGCTCTGTGCCACCTTTAAGATTTGTGTGTGTGGCAGTTGCCCTTCTGAAGATGCAAAGCGAGGAGGAAAGAGGGCCATTTCCAGGGAAGGCGACTCGGGCCAGGCGTGCATTTCCCAGCGGGCCAGTGTTGTGTTGCAGGTGAGGGTCGCAGGCGTCCCTTGCCTGTGGGTCGCAGGCGTCCCTTGCCTGTGGGTCGCAGGCGTCCCTTGCCTGTGGGGTTTTTAAAAAATTTTACTTATTTAGTCTTGTATTTTTATGGGGTTGTAAGATCACCCTATACGGTTATCTACTGATCGTTGGTTCTAACTGTGTGGCATTTTACTGACATTCCTGACTGTACACGTTATTATTCCTCACGTTACCGGCGAAACGCCACAGAGTTTTCCCCTCTATGATCGGAAGTCCTCCGGCGGCCATTTTAGCGGCGAAGCGCCACCGCGGTTTCCCCTCTATGATCGTGAGTCCTCCGGCGGCCATTTTAGCGGCGAAGCGCCACCGCGGTTTCCCCTCTATGATCGGGAGTCCTCCGGCGGCCATTTTAGCGGCGAAGCGCCACCGCGGTTTCCCCTCTATGATCGGGAGTCCTCCGGCGGCCATTTTAGCGGCGAAGCGCCACCGCGGTTTCCCCTCTATGATCGGGAGTCCTCCGGCGGCCATTTTAGCGGCGAAGCGCCACCGCGGTTTCCCCTCTATGATCGGGAGTCCTCCGGCGGCCATTTTAGCGGCGAAGCGCCACCGCGGTTTCCCCTCTATGATCGGGAGTCCTCCGGCGGCCATTTTAGCGGCGAAGCGCCACCGCGGTTTCCCCTCTATGATCGGGAGTCCTCCGGCGGCCATTTTAGCGGCGAAGCGCCACCGCGGTTTCCCCTCTAAGATCGTGAGTCCTCCGGCGGCCATTTTAGCGGCGAAGCGCCACCGCGGTTTCCCCTCTAAGATCGTGAGTCCTCCGGCGGCCATTTTAGCGGCGAAGCGCCACCGCGGTTTCCCCTCTATGATCGGGAGTCCTCCGGCGGCCATTTTAGCGCCCGAACACCGCGGTGAGTTTCATCTCTGGCCGAAAGGACTCCGGAGGTCGTTTAACTACCAAGGTACCAGATTTTGATTTTGTGTTTGTGTGTTTATGGTCGGAAGTTCTCCAGGGACTATTTTACCTTTGAAATACCATAAAGATTAAAATTTGGAGCATGAAGTACCCCAATGAAATGCAACGGTCCCTGAATGCTGCCTGGATACTGTGACCGTGTGATTAGTTCGGGGGCATTTTGGTCTGGGACATAATTTTGTTTTGGCTGGTCTGTCACCGACACCAGCTCTGCTGGCCACCCCCCTCCCTGGAAGCAACAGTTGACATGGGCAAGCATTTTGAGCCCAAGAAAAGGGTCTTTTTTTCTTTATCCATCTCTCTCTGGTCCCCTCTCTCTGTCACATAGGGCCCTCAGCCACTATTTTTGCATTTTCCCTTGTAGCCCGTTGGTATTTTTGCCATCTTTGGCTCTGTCTGGCTCAGTGTTCCTGTTGTTTGAGAGCGTAACACCCCATTGTGAGTCAATTTCTTTGTCTCTCTTGATCCTGTTCTCTGCCCCTCATTTTTAATTCTTTCCTCTCTGTCCCGTCACTATTTTCCCCTTTCTATGTCGCACCCCTTGTCTTGTTCCCTGTCCCTGTTTTTCTAAAGCCTCCCCCCTCTAATCTGTAGCCCACTGCTAGATTTTTCTTTTCCCCTCTCAGTTTGCCAGGCTCCCTTTCTTTTTTTTTTTTTCTTTGTTCCTCTCTGCTGTATTGCCTGTCCCTTGTTTTCTTTCTCCTTCCTGCTCTGCCCTTCTCTGAGTCCCTGTCAACCACCACTGTTTTAACTTTCTCTCTCTGTCCATCTCTCTCTCTCATTTCTAATTCCTCCCTTGCTCCGTGGAAGCCCATCAGGACACATTTTCCTCTTACTCTCCAGTACAACTCCCTCTCTCCACCTTTTGATTCCTCTGTCTTTGCCCTGTTGCCTATGGCTGTTTTGCTTTATCCATCTCTCTCCTTCTGTGTTGCTCAAGATCCTGTTTTTATTATTAACTCACAGAATTGTTAGGGTTGGAAAAGACCTTTAAAATTATTATCAGGTCCAAATGCGAGCCTAGCACGGCCGAGTCCACCTAGTACCTCTATTACCTGCAGCCCATACCTTCTGACATACTCTTTCTCCATCTCTCTGACTAGTTCCCAGACCCTCTTCCTCCCTCTCCCCTGCCTTGCCCTTAATAGCTGTTGCCTGAGCATTCATGCATTATTCGTATTCATTGCACACACACTTGGGTGCACTTCCTCCTCTTTCAGGCTTGACCTTAGGTTTTGCACAGCAGAGTCTCAGGCATAATGAACTTACTTGACAGGTGCAGCAGCAGGACCAGCCCAGGCTAGGTGCCTCCAGAGAGACCTGGAACCAAGTTTTATGCTTTTCTTTTTGATCCTCTTCCCCCATTTTACTAGAGAGGAGCAAGCCCCAGCAAATGGCTGTGTGGTTCTTTTAACCCCATACCAGGTTTAATTCCTCTCTTGTTAGCAATGTTCTGCTTTCCATCTCCCTGTCCCACAACTCTTTTCTATGTCCCTCTATCCTTCCTCCTGCTTTTGATTTTTCTTTCTCTGTCTCCTGCTGCATTTGGGCACCGAACCTTGTAGCCAGCTTGCTGCTGGGATTTGTTATGTGCACAAATGAGTAAAGTTTTTGTGTCGCCTCTGGATGAGTTTGTAGCCACTGGATGCAGAACCCATGGCTGTGGCCAGGTGCAGAGGAGGGGGTGTTGTGCTGTGGGACTGCAGCTGGGGCAACCCCAGGTGTGGCCAGTGAGGCTGAGGGTGGGGCCAACCCTGCTCCATAAAGGGGCTCCAGCTCTAAAGGGGGTTATTTGAGCATGTCTGTGTGCAGGGGCTTACAAGGGGGAACTGGCTGAGGAGAAGATCCAAAAAAAAGGGGGGGGGGCGGGGGGGGGGGGGACGACGACACGACAGGGGGAGTGGTTGTTGTCTTGCAGGTATGCAGCTGCCTCTGGGAAAGGATGGCTGGTCCCCACAGTGAGGAAGAATCTCCTGAAGCTGCCTACAAGATAGTAGACTGGCACGTGATGCTAGGAGCTCAGTGCCTCTGTTGACTACGTACTGAGCTGCTGTGTAGTGAGGAAGCTTTGTAAATCAGGACAATCAAGACATCAGACCAGGTAAGGGTCTGGCGGGCATGGCTATGGAGGAGGAAGGGGCGGAGGTGGAGAGAAGCATCAAGGTGGTGAAGGTCTCTTGTTAGTGTTAGAAGCTGGTAGGGAGTTGCTCTTTCTGCTGCCGTGCAGGTCTCTACCTGCCTCCTGCCCATTCCTTTTTCTTTTTCTCCCTAACATGGAGAAAGGAGACTGAGGAGGGAGACCTCATCATATTCTATGGCTTCCTTATGGGGGGAGGCACTGATTTCTCTTTGGTGACTAGTGACTGAACCTGAGGGAATGTTGTGAAGCTGCAACGGGGGGGGGTGTTTAGGTGGGATATTAGGAAGAGGCTCTTTACTGATAGGACGGTCAGGCATTGGAACAGGCTTTTCAGGGAAGTGGTCACAGCACCACACTCGACTGAGGTCAAGTGTCTGGATGATGCAGAGTCAGATGCTCTGACTTGGCTGGTCCTGTGTGGAGCAAGGAGTTGGACTTGATGATCCTTATGGGTCCCTTCCAACTCAGGATATTCTATGATCATCTGCTTCTTTCTTGCTCTTTCTGCCAGCCCAACTACCTTTCCAGTTCCCCAAATCTTAAACATTAATCTCTTGCCACATCTGTCTGTGCCACTTTGCCTGATAGTCAGTCTTTCATTCCAAATATGGGTTTTGAAAAAAGTTTTATTTATTTTGTATTGTATTTTTAGGGGGTTGTAAGATGACCCTATACAATTATCTATTGTTCTTTGGTTCTAAGTGTGTGGCATTTTACTGACTTTCCTGACAGTAGAGAACATAGAACCTCACCTTTTATTAACTAACTTTGCTCTGTAATGTTTAAGTCCTGAGCATCGCTTCTCCTAGCAGGCACAATGATGAGATTATCTAGCTGGGGTTAGGATGAGCCTTTTATCTGCCTACAGAGCCTTAGCCTTTCCCAACAAAATAACGGGGACCAAATACGTAGCATTTTCCCGGTTCCCGGTCAGCTCACGACATTCCTAACAGTTCCCAGAGCACTGTGGTTTTCTTTCTAGCTCATTTGGGGGTCACAGCAGGCCCCTCATGGACTATAAGCATTAGCCCTTTATTAAGGCAGAGTAGAGAATGTTTTTAGCAAGAATCCTTTTCTCCATTCAGCATTGATTCTCTGATAAACAACTTGGGTCACAAGAGCCACACCTGCTCCTCCAGCTGCTTTTAATCCCTCTGCAGGCAGCATCATCCCCTTTCCCAGGCCACTGTGGGAAGGGCAGTGGGTGGAGCCTGGGGTATATAAGGCACCTGCCTTGCCTTTGGCAGCTCATTCTACTCTCTGTCTCCTGTCAGTGTGTTCTGGTTTTCATTCTGCAGCTGAAGCATTGGAGTTGCTGCTGTTGTCTTGGTTCGTGCATTCAAGGTAAGTGTTTTACAACTAGCTAAGCGTGGCCAGTGTCTACCTAGTCAAATGTACTTATTTATGAAGCTTGACTTGCGTTTAGTTTGTGTCTTTTGTGTTGTCTTTGCCAGGGCAACTCAATCCTATTGGGTTAGCTGTCGGTCTTTTGCCTCTGGGTGCACAGCATTTTGCCGGCGTTCCTGACTTTGCACAAGATGGACTGTTGGGGTTTTATTTCACCAGCTTTGCTCTTTAAACTGTAAGCCGTTAGCACCACTTCTGTTACTAGGTCTGATGATAAGCTTATCCGGCTAGGGCTTGAGTAAGCTTCTTGCTTGCGTATAGGCTTTTAGCATTTCCTAATAAAGTCATGGGTATCAAAGGCAACTCTCTTCCGGGTTACGGGACAGTTTATGGCTTTTCCTCATTGTTCTCAGAACTGTGATCCTTTTAGAACCAGTGCAGTTTGCAGCAGGTCCTTTGTTGACTCTAAGTATTGGGACTGGATTTCTCCTACGGCATGTTACTGGCTTTAGACTTTGGTGGAAGGCGTTGTACGCAATACCCGAAGCGTGGCTCCATTGAGCAGATCCCGTCAGTGAAGGTCTAACTGCTGTTTCTTACGTCTTACAGGTGGCACCTGAGGGTCGCCTCCAGTGTGCATCTCCGTTTCTCTCAAGAATGGATTTGGGATCCCTGGACTTTTCAATGCTAAGTCGAGGGAGTAGGAGTAAAGGGCAAGACGGGGAGCGGCAGTGGAGAGGGTGCCTGCATTGCGGGGGAGTTATAGGCATTGCTTGTTTATTTTATAGCCCTGGCACGAACCTCGGCGCGGGCACCTGTAAATGGCGGAGACTGCGAGCGATCGGTCCGGTAAGGGAATGGGAGATGGGAACAGGTTTTGGGCGGTCTCTTGGCATGTGGCCTTCTGCTTTGTTACGTGCGGGCCCCATAGAGAGCATCGTTGGGACATAGCCACGTGTCTGAGTGCACTGAGAAGGTGAAGCGGTTGTCGTCTGTGTTGGTGTCTAACACCAAAGCATCACATGGCAGGTAGATGGAGAGTTTGGCTCTGATTTTGCAGATGCTGCGCAGCCACCTTGCGCCGTGTGCCTCTGTATTGGGGTGGTCTAAGGGATAGTGTTCCTCTGTATTGCGCTTGCCTTGTGGATTGCCTTCACCTTGCACCGTATGCCTCTGTATTATGCTTGTCGTGCGCCGTATGCCTCTGTATTATGCTTGTCGTGCGCCGTATGCCTCTGTATTACGCTTGTCGTGCGCCGTATGCCTCTGTATTACGCTTGTCATGCGCCGTGTGAGACGGGGGTTCCTAAATGGAAGCGAGAGGTCTGGAATGGTGCGGTAATGAGTTGGCATCGGGGGACTTGCTTAGTAGGCACTTGTGTTTTTCAGACGGGGCCAGATGCGATGCATTCCGATGCAGTGACAGAGGAGTCAAGGGGAAGACCCCAAGCAGGTAGGTCGGCCAGTGGCATTGGCATGATGAAATGGTCAGCGGCTGTGTGCCACCTTTTAAGATTCGTGTGTGTGTGTGTCTGTTTCTCTTTTGAAGGTGCGAAGCGAGGAGGAGAGCGGGCCGTTTCCAGGAAAGGCGTCTCGGGCCAGGCGAGCCATTCCTAGTGGGCCAGTGTTGTGTTGCAGGTGAGTGTTGCAGGCATCCCTTGTTTGTGTGGTTATAGGCTGGGCCTGAGCCTCTGCGCAGCTACCAGTAAATGGCATGGGCCAGGTGAGCGATTTGTTAAGGTATGGTAATGGAAGGTGGGAACCTGTTTCTTTTTCAGGCCCCGGAGGCGGTGGTGGGACATGGCCATGGCACACAGAGAAGGTGAGGCAGCCGTTACCTGTGGTGGTAACCATGGCCCCTCGTGGACTGTAAGCATTAGCCCTTTATTTCACAGGCCTGTAGCGGAGCCCAGAGTTCAGTAGAAGACCAAACATAGCACTTGCCTGCAAAAGATGAGGTATGCCCCGCAATTGCGGCTTCTGGGGAACTGTGCCAACTGGGCAGCGGGGAGCAAGGGAGATAAATAATGAGGGAACTGGAGCCTGGGAGGAAGGGAGGCTTCCTGCGGAGACCTGAGGAATGGGTAAACCGTCGGTCTGCATCCGCGTGACTCGCTCAATGCTCTTTGCAGATGCAGCGGGATGAGCGGAGCGCCCTAAGAAAGCAGGTCAGCGTATGTTACGCACGGTAAGATGCCACCGCTGGCTGTATGAGTAGCTTATCAGTTCGGGTCTGTAATTTTTTTGTCTGAATTCTCAAACTGCCAAGCAAAGCCAGATGTCAGCACCGGCGGTGACCTCGGCCAGGTGAGCTGAGAGTAGCTGGCTAAAGCAGCGATCGCTTTTTCAGGGGTGACTGTGTCTGTGAAGTTCTAACCGTCTCTTTTGCTTTGCAGGAGCTACCCGAGGCTTGACACAGCAAAGCGTCCCAGTAAGCAGACATGCAGTAGATGTTTTACCCTGTCAAGAAAGGATTTTGGATCTCCGGACTCCTCAAAGCTAAGTGGGAGGAGCCGGATAAGAGGGCAAAAATGGGAGGGGTGTGTAGGAGGCTGGGTAAGGCTGCACGGGGAGGAGCAGGTCAATTGTCAGCACAATGCCAGGGTGTGCCGGGCAGGGCAGCTCCAGCCCGTGTCTGTCTGTCCGCTTGTTGTTTGGTGTGTCTTCTGTGTCTTAGTCCCTCTCTGGGTGTCAGCATCCTCTTTGTGCTCAAAGGGGCACAGCGTGCCTCTCGGGCATAGTCTCTAGGGTCTGGGATGCCCACGCTCGCTCATCAGCATAGCGCTCATGGGGCTCTTCTTGATTTGCCTGGCAAGGTCACGGCACGGTTTGCCCTTGCGTCTTGAAAGTTTCCGGTCGGTCCTCTCTTAGGGCATCATCGCAGGCTCTGGCGGGAGCTCTGTTCTCCGGTTGCCTATTTTCACATCCCGAGGCTTTTTCCTTACATCTTTCCATCGTTAGGTCTTGAAGGCGGTCTTCTTGCGCATCCGTCATCACAATTTTGAACGGCTCGCTGGAAGGACTTACTGTCCAGTCCCCCCTCTTCTGGGGTTGCCATAGAGCGTCCTCCCGTCCGCTCTCAGTGGCGTAGTTTGACAGTTGCCTGTGCAGGAGCCCTTCTTGCTGACAGTCTTTGGCCATCTTGGAGTCGCATCGTCCACAGAGTTCTGTGTTGCGTCTTTCTGTGCGTGTTTGGCTGGGAGCTGCTCTGCCCGGGGCTGTGGAGTCGGGGTGACATGGCACAGCAGTAAGAGTCCAGGGTTAGCGTGCAGGATTCTGCCCGGGAGGCCTTGGTAAAGGCGGTACCGTCAGCAGGGTGTGTGGACCATCCTTTCCGTCCCGTTCCTGGGAGACGATGGGAGCTGCCTGGGTGGGGCCCTTCAGCGTTGGAAGAAGCAGATGGGATTTTGCAGGGGTGTAAGGCTGTGGGGCTCTGAGGTATGCTGGCTGGGGTTTTTTCTTTGTGTTTTAATGGCTGCTTGCAGTTAGGCTCCAGATAGGGTTCCTAAATGGAAGCGAGAGGTCTGGAATGGTGTAGCAATGAGTTGGCATCATGGAGACTTGCTTAATAAATTGTTGGGTTTTTCAGACGGGGCCAGAGGCGATGCATACCGATGCAGCGACAGAGGAGTCGAGGGGAAGACCCCAAGGAGGGAAGTCGGCTAGTGGTGTCTGCGTGATGAAATGGTGCGCAGCTCTGTGCCACCTTTAAGATTTGTGTGTGTGGCAGTTGCCCTTCTGAAGATGCAAAGCAAGGAGGAAAGAGGGCCATTTCCAAGGAAGGCGACTCGGGCCAGGCATGCATTTCCCAGCGGGCCAGTGTTGTGTTGCAGGTGAGGGTCGCAGGCATCCCTTGCCTGTGGGTCGCAGGCATCCCTTGCCTGTGGGGTTTTTAAAAAATTTTACTTATTTAGTCTTGTATTTTTATGGGGTTGTAAGATGACCCTATACGGTTATCTACTGATCGTTGGTTCTAACTGTGTGGCATTTCACTGACATTCCTGACTGTACAGAAGATAGAACCTCACCTTACCGGCGAAGCGCCACAGAGTTTTCCCCTCTATGATCGGAAGTCCTCCGGCGGCCATTTTAGCGGCGAAGCGCCACCGCGGTTTCCCCTCTATGATCGTGAGTCCTCCGGCGGCCATTTTAGCGGCGAAGCGCCACCGCGGTTTCCCCTCTATGATCGTGAGTCCTCCGGCGGCCATTTTAGCGGCGAAGCGCCACCGCGGTTTCCCCTCTATGATCGTGAGTCCTCCGGCGGCCATTTTAGCGCCCGAACACCGCGGTGAGTTTCATCTCTGGCCGAAAGGACTCCGGAGGTCGTTTAACTACCAAGATACCAGATTTTGATTTTGTGTTTGTGTGTTTATGGTCGGAAGTTCTCCAGGGACTATTTTACCTTTGAAATACCATAAAGATTAAAATTTGGAGCATGAAGTACCCCAATGAAATGCAACGGTCCCTGAATGCTGCCTGGATACTGTGACCGTGTGATTAGTTCGGGGGCATTTTGGTCTGGGACATAATTTTGTTTTGGCTGGTCTGTCACCGACACCAGCTCTGCTGGCCACCCCCCTCCCTGGAAGCAACAGTTGACATGGGCAAGCATTTTGAGCCCAAGAAAAGGGTCTTTTTTTCTTTATCCATCTCTCTCTGGTCCCCTCTCTCTGTCACATAGGGCCCTCAGCCACTATTTTTGCATTTTCCCTTGTAGCCCGTTGGTATTTTTGCCATCTTTGGCTCTGTCTGGCTCAGTGTTCCTGTTGTTTGAGAGCGTAACACCCCATTGTGAGTCAATTTCTTTGTCTCTCTTGATCCTGTTCTCTGCCCCTCATTTTTAATTCTTTCCTCTCTGTCCCGTCACTATTTTCCCCTTTCTATGTCGCACCCCTTGTCTTGTTCCCTGTCCCTGTTTTTCCAAAGCCTCCCCCCTCTAATCTGTAGCCCACTGCTAGATTTTTCTTTTCCCCTCTCAGTTTGCCAGGCTCCCTTTCTTTTTTTTTTTTTTGTTCCTCTCTGCTGTATTGCCTGTCCCTTGTTTTCTTTCTCCTTCCTGCTCTGCCCTTCTCTGAGTCCCTGTCAACCACCACTGTTTTAACTTTCTCTCTCTGTCCATCTCTCTCTCTCATTTCTAATTCCTCCCTTGCTCCGTGGAAGCCCATCAGGACACATTTTCCTCTTACTCTCCAGTACAACTCCCTCTCTCCACCTTTTGATTCCTCTGTCTTTGCCCTGTTGCCTATGGCTGTTTTGCTTTATCCATCTCTCTCCTTCTGTGTTGCTCAAGATCCTGTTTTTATTATTAACTCACAGAATTGTTAGGGTTGGAAAAGACCTTTAATTATTATCGGGTCTAAATGTGAGCCTAGCACGGCCGAGTCCACCTAGTACCTCTATTACCTGCAGCCCATACCTTCTGACATACTCTTTCTCCATCTCTCTGACTAGTTCCCAGACCCTCTTCCTCCCTCTCCCCTGCCTTGCCCTTAATAGCTGTTGCCTGAGCATTCGTGCATTACTCATATTCGTATTCATTGCACACACACTTGGGTGCACTTCCTCCTCTTTCAAGCTTGACCTTAGGTTTTGCACAGCAGAGTCTCAGGCATAACGAACTTACTTGACCGGTGCAGCAGCAGGACCAGCCCAGGCTAGGTGCCTCCAGAAAGACCTGGAACCAAGTTTTATGCTTTTCTTTTTGATCCTCTTCCCCCATTTTACTAGAGAGGAGCAAGCCCCAGCACATGGCTGTGTGGTTCTTTTAACTCCATACCAGGTTTACTTCCTCTCTTGATAGCAACGTTCTGCCTTCCATCTCCCTGTCCCACAACTCTTTTCTATGTCCCTCTATCCTTCCTCCTGCTTTTGATTTTTCTTTCTCTGTCTCCTGCTGCATTTGGGCACCGAACCTGGTAGCCAGCTTGCTGCTGGGATTTGTTATGTGCACAAATGAGTAAAGTTTTTGTGTCACCTCTGGATGAGTTTGTAGCCACTGGATGCAGAACCCATGGCTGTGGCCAGGTGCAGAGGAGGGGGTGTTGTGCTGTGGGACTGCAGCTGGGGCAGCCCCAGGTGTGGCCAGTGAGGCTGAGGGTGGGGCCAACCCTGCTCCATAAAGGGGCTCCAGCTCTAAAGGGGGTTATTTGAGCATGTCTGTGTGCAGGGGCTTACAAGGGGGAACTGGCTGAGGAGAAGATCCAAAAAAAAGGGGGGGGGGGGGCGGGGGGGGGGGAGGGACGACACGACAGGGGGAGTGGTTGTTGTCTTGCAGGTATGCAGCTGCCTCTGGGAAAGGATGGCTGGTCCCCACAGTGAGGAAGAATCTCCTGAAGCTGCCTACAAGATAGTAGACTAGCACGTGATGCTAGGAGCTCAGTGCCTCTGTTGACTACGTACTGAGCTGCTGTGTAGTGAGGAAGCTTTGTAAATCAGGACAATCAAGACATCAGACCAGGTAAGGGTCTGGCGGGCATGGCTATGGAGGAGGAAGGGGCGGAGGTGGAGAGAAGCATCAAGGTGGTGAAGGTCTCTTGTTAGTGTTAGAAGCTGGTAGGGAGTTGCTCTTTCTGCTGCCGTGCAGGTCTCTACCTCTTTTTCTCCCTAACATGGAGAAAGGAGACTGAGGAGGGAGACCTCATCATATTCTATGGCTTCCTTATGGGGGGAGGCACTGATTTCTCTTTGGTGACTAGTGACTGAACCTGAGGGAATGTTGTGAAGCTGCAACGGGGGGGGTGTTTAGGTGGGATATTAGGAAGAGGCTCTTTACTGATAGGACGGTCAGGCATTGGAACAGGCTTTTCAGGGAAGTGGTCACAGCACCACACTCGACTGAGGTCAAGTGTCTGGATGATGCACTGAGTCAGATGCTCTGACTTGGCCGGTCCTGTGTGGAGCAAGGAGTTGGACTTGATGATCCTTATGGGTCCCTTCCAACTCAGGATATTCTATGATCATCTGCTTCTTTCTTGCTCTCTCTGCCAGCCCAACTACCTTTCCAGTTCCCCAAATCTTAAACGTTAATCTCTTGCCACATCTGTCTGTGCCACTTTGCCTGATAATCAGTCTTTCATTCCAAATATGGGCTTTTTAAAAAGTTTTATTTATTTTGTATTGTATTTTTAGGGGGTTGTAAGATGACCCTATACGGTTATCTATTGGTCTTTGGTTCTAAGTGTGTGGCATTTTACTGACTTTCCTGACCGTACAGAAGATAGAACCTCACCTTTTATTAACTAACTTTGCTCTGTAATGTTTAAGTCCTGAGCATCGCTTCTCCTAGCAGGCACAGTGATGAGATTATCTAGCTGGGGTTAGGATGAGCCTTTTATCTGCCTATAGAGCCTTAGCCTTTCCCAACAAAATAACGGGGACCAAATACGTAGCATTTTCCCGGTTCCCGGTCAGCTCACGACATTCCTAACAGTTCCCAGAGCACCGTGGGTTTTTTTCTAGCTCATTTGGAGGTCACAGCAGGCCCCTCATGGACTATAAGCATTAGCCCTTTATTAAGGCAGAGTAGAGAATGTTTTTAGCAAGAATCCTTGTGATAGATGAGCCTTTGTTCAGTAAACCACATGTACCTTGAAACAGGTCGTAACGTTTTGATTTTGTAAGAATGATTGTGTAACATACATTTTTAGTTGCTAACGAATCATAGAACTGAGTTATAGGTAACTTAGAAGTGGAAACCATAGAAATTAAGGAGCCAATGAATGAGCTTGCTGATAAAGATGACCAAATATGGGAGAGGGGTCAACTAAGGGACAAGTGAGGAAGAGGAGCAACTTCATCCCATCGACCACTAGGAGGTAAAAGACGACCCCCTAACAACAACTGGCGCATGTGCAGAAGAAGCCTCAGTGAAACAATCGGGACCCAGTACTAAAGTACTATAAAAACCTGAATTCGGAAAGGGACGGTGCATGCCGTTGGTAGAGCTGAGACGCTCTGGCCGCCCAGCGCTGTTTGCTTAATTGCTGCCCGCTAAATTAATAGAATTCAGTTTGTAACTGAATTAACTGTTTTCCGACTGGTGACTGGGAAACCCACAATCACAATTTGGTGCCGTGACTCGGATGGAGAACAACCGGACGTGAGCCTGTGAGCAGGGAGGCGCCCCGCTGTATCAGCGGCCCTGCCAGAGTATCCGCTCGGCTCTCCACCGACGAACCGAAATTCTTGGCAATAAGCAAAGAAAAGCCGGCAAAGCCCCTTAATCTTTGTGCACGAAGCCCCGGACGAAGATGCAGGACATGTGAGTATAGGCCAGTCTGTCGTTCGGTTTGGGCTACGATTCCCGGGGCGGGAGAGGTATGAACCCCGAGAGGTGGATAAGAGTGCAGACCCCGGAAGATGGGACAGAGGAAAAGCAGGCCCACTGTCACTATGGGTGGGGGAGATCCTGTGAATCTTTCCCCAGTACCCCCGAGTAGTCCATTGGGACTGATGATTAAGTACTGGGATGCCTACCCTTCTAGGCGGGGTAAGAGTAAAGTAAAGATGATACATTAATGTATGGAAGTCTGGGCAGGACAACCCATAAGGGGTGAATCTGTTCACTGGCCCAGGTTTGGTTCCTTTGAGGACTGGGTATGTCAAGCTCTAAATTTGTGTGTAAATGAAAAGGAAGCCTTTAGTTTAGAAGAAAGTGAATATGCAGCCCTTTGGATAATTTCTGATACAAGGGCAAATTTATACGCTTTAAGTGAAAGAGAACCCCTTACAAGAAGTGGCAATGGGGGGATGAGAAAATGTTTAAAGAAGACTAGGGGTGTCAAGAACTTTATTTTCTGGGGATAAGGAGTAAGACAGAGCCCCTGGTAAAACTGAAAGTATGTCCCCAGCAGTAAGAAATTGAGTTCCTCGTGGACTCAGGGACGGAAAGATCCACCATCCAAAGTTTACCCCCCGGGATGTAAAATTTCCTCGGAGACAGTACAGGTAATTGGCGCAAAAGGGGAACCCTTTGCGATACCCATGGTCGAGGAAATATTATTTGAAAGCAACTCCAAAATTAGCTTAGAGTCATTGTTGCTGGTGCCTGAAGCCGACTATAATTTATTGAGATGAGACTTAATGGTTAAACTGGGACTTTCTTTGAAAATAAAAAAAAACCAAAAAAAAACCAATTACGAGTTAAATTATGCTCCCTTGAAGTCGAAGACGAAAAGCAAATTAACCCCGAGGTATGGTATACCCCAGAGACCACGGGAAGATTAAATATTAAACCTTTTGTGATTGTGATTAAGGACCCTGAGGTCCCGTTACAAATTAAACAATGCCCACTACTTGAGGGGGGTAGGAAGGGATTGAAACCAGAAATTAAAAGACTAACAGCTTTTACGGGAATATGAGCCGGGCCAAGGAGTAACCCTCGTCCAGTATGTGGACGACTTGTTGTTGGCCTGAGAAGATGAGGAAACAGTTAGACGGGAGAGTATTAAACTTTTAAACTTATTAGGTTTACAGGGTTTAAAGGTGTTTAAACAAAAATTACAGTCTGTAGAAGTAGTAGTAAAGTACCTAGGGCACAGAGTCAGTAAAGGAACTAAGAAATTGGATCGTGAAAGGGTTAATGCAATACTCTCTATGCCTCTGCCCAGAAATAAACGACAAGTGTAACAATTATTGGGACTTTTTGGGTATTGTAGGCAATGGGTTGAGAATTGTAGTGGAAAAGCAAAATTTTTATATGCTAAATTATCTCACGATGGGTTGCTAAAGTGGACTCCAGAGGATGGAGAAAAATTGGAAATACTTAAGAGGGAATTGACAAATGCCCCCATGCTCAGTTTACCTGACTTGCAGAGACCCTTTTTCTTATTTGTTAATACAGAGGGAGGTGTCGCATACGGGGTATTGGCTCAGGAGTGGGCAGGAAGCAAAAACCTATAGCCTATCAAACTATTAGACACAATTAGTAGGGGATGGCCCACTTGTCTGCAAACAATAGCCGCCACAGCACTATTGGTTGAGGAAGTTCTCAAAATTACCTTTGGAGGAGAGTTGAAAGTAATCTCCCCACATAACATCAGGGGAGTATTACAACAAAAAAGGCGGACAAATGGATATTAATTGCTTCTCCAAAGTTGTCTGTAGAAACTACCTCTCTGCAGAATCCGGCTCAATTTTTATATCTTGAGCCTTATTCACAGACTGAAAATATGCTTTTGGAATAGCTTATACATTTAGAAGATTTGGGAATAGAGAGGGTTAACAAATTTACAAGGAAAAGACTAATCCATCAAGAGCTTACAAGCCATAAGGGGCCTTAAGAAAATTGCTGTGGTACGCTTGAGGGGACACCAGAAAGGGTTAACCCCGCAAATAAGAGCAAATAATTTAGCTGACCAAGCAGCTAAAAGAGCTGCTTTAGTAATTCTGGAGACTAGGGACACAGATATATCGGATAAGAGGCAGAAAGAACTAAATCCACAGGTACCGAAATTCACACCACAGGAGTAAGAAAAACTAATAAAGATGGGAATACAAAAGAATAGGTCAGGAACCTGAGAATTACCTGACAGCCGAGAGGTTTTTCCTAAAACAATGGCCCTCAGAATTTTACAAAGAATACACAACGGTACACACTGGGGCACTCAAACCTTAATTGACCAATTTGTAATTAAGTACATGTGCATTGGTTTATATGATCTGGCTAGGCAAATTTTAAGGGGATGTATACCGCGTCAAAGGGTCAATAGACAATATCTAAGAAAAATAAAGCAGCTGAATTCTGTAGTTTCACAAAATGTTTTAACTAGTATTTTTAACAGTACTGCTGCCTACAACAATAGTTTTCCTCCTCCTAGGCACTGTGCCCCTCCCCTGTGCTGGCATCTTGCTGGTGCCAGTGTATCTGCAGGGTGGACTTGGCCAGGGAGATCACAGAGTTACAGCTGCGTGGTGGTGTGCTGACTTAGCAGGCAGCTCAGCTGCTTCCCCTGGCCCGTTCACCAAGCAAGCGTGGAAGCTGCTTGCACTGGCCGGAGGGAAGCACAAGATGCACATGGAAAAAGCAGGAGGAAGAATCCTGGCCCATAGACCCTTTTCTAATACACAAATTGATTTTACCGATTCGACAACACGAACCACGGCCTGGGTGGAGGTTAAAATATTATTAGAAAAAAAAAATTAATTACTCCCCGATGTGGGATTGTTGAAACTGTAGATTTTGGAATTGAGTGACAACACCACACACCATGGCACCCACAAAGTTCTGTCAGAGTTGAAAGAAGGAATGGAGAAATTAAAAAACAATTAACAAAATTAAAATTGGAAACAGGGATGTCCTGGATTAGGTGTTTACCATTGGCTCTATTAAATATCTAAACACAGCCGAGAACTGATGTGGGTGTTTCTCCCTTTGAAATGTTATATGGGATGTCATATGACATGAGCAACCCGGGGAAACATCCGCAATTGGAGGATTCCCTAGTAGAGGCTTACAAAACACAACTAATGGCAGGAAGAAAGGAGTTAATAAGAAAAGGAATATTGGCACACCCCCCCCCCCCCCCTTGGATATGGCGATACACAAGATACAACTGGGTGACAAAGTCCCGATAAAGACTTGGAAAAACTTCTTTAACACCTCAAAGGGAGGGATCTTTTCTTGTCTTTCTAACAACAGATACAGCCATTAGGACTGCTGAGTGTGGATGGACACATGCCAGTCGAGTGAAGGGACCTATTTCGGATTCAACATTGCAAGAGCCATCCTGGAAGGTCACCAGTTCCCCTGGAAGTCTCAGAATGACCCTAAAGAGATCTTAAACACCGATGCTCTTATACAGATAAGTGATGAAGGAGAAACTTGTAACACTAAGTATGTAAAAACTTTACAGTTAAGCGTGGAGTCAAACGTTGTAATTGTTATCCTTTTGTGTGTTTTATTTGTAAAATCTGCTAAGGACGGTGGTGGTCTCATTGTTATGAAGGAACCCCTCCTAGGGGAATTTATGGGAATAATTACACACAAAAATTGAAATTGACACAAGAAATATTTGAGTATAAAACAGCTTAAGGGGAAATTGAAAAATGGTCACCACGGTGGTAGAATATATATAGGTTACCAGAATATTATTGTTTCCACCCAAACGAGCCCGTTCCTCTTTCAATAACTATTGTCCAGGTGTGTTGCCGGAGAGACCTAAGTGGAGTATGGTGCAGCTCCCCAGAGTAAAACGAATAACTGGGAGAAATTCAAACGAAGGTGCGCTAAGCAAAAAATCTCGGAGCCTCCTGAAGAATACCCCTGCTGCCGGGAAGATGGAACACCCCGTGACTCAAAGCAACCGAGCCGACGGGCGAGGCAGAGGTGTAAAAAACCGTGGAGGACGGAACCCCGAGATTAGAGTAATGCGCAAGCCTCGGAGGAGCTGCCCTAGTGCCAATCCCGGCTTAACGCTGCCTCAGGAACACACCCACCGAGGAAAAGAAAAAGGGGGGCTAGAGGGCAATAAATGGGATCAAGAAAAACCTTGTAGGAAATCGGAATAGCACCACCCATCCTGGCCGATTATTTTAATTATTGTATGTATCTGGGAGCAATTAATTAGACCGTGTCAAGGACCCTTGTTAGGTGGGAGGATTCAAAGGTCCTTAAAGTTAATGTTAACGGAAAAATCCCTAAGATCACGATCTGAGGTGGTGTTACAGAAATGGAGAGGTTTAGATCTCCTATTTTTAAAACAAGGCGGACTTTGTGTAGCCTTAGGAGAAGAATGCTGTATTTATGCAGATCATACCGGCATTGTTAGAGATACTGTGGCTAAACTTAGGGAAGGGTTGGAAAAGAGAGGACGAGAAAGAGAATCTCAACAAGGCTGGTATGAATCATGGTTTAACTCTTCCCCCGGTTGACTAAAACTCTTATACTAAGCCACCGAGAATTACAATGGTTTACTGAACAAAATGGTGATAAAAAGGGGGGATTGTGATAGATGTAAACCACATGTACCTTGAAACAGGTCGTAACGTGTTCTGATTTTGTAAAAATGATTGTGTAACCTATATTGTTAGTTGCTAACGAAGCATAGAACTGAGTTATAGGTAACTTAGAAGTGGAAACCATAGAAATTAAGGAGCCAATGAATGAGCTTGCTGATAAAGATGACCAAATATGGGAGAGGGGTCAACTAAGGGACAAGTGAGGAAGAGGAGCAACTTCATCCCATCGACCACTAGGAGGTAAAAGACGACCCCCTAACAACAACTGGCGCATGTGCAGAAGAAGCCTCAGTGAAACAATCGGGACCCGGAACTAAAGGACTATAAAAACCTGAATTCGGAAAGGGACGGTGCGTGCCGTTGGTAGAGCTGAGACGTTCTGGCCGCCCAGCGCTGTTTGCTTAATTGCTGCCCGCTAAATTAATAGAATTCAGTTTGTAACTGAATTAACTGTTTTCCGACTGGTGACTGGGAAACCCACAATCACAATTTGGTGCCGTGACTCGGATGGAGAACAACCGGACATGAGCCTCTAAGCAGGGAGGCGCCCCGCTGTATCAGCGGCCCTGCCAGAGTATCCGCTCGGCTCTCCACCGACGAACCGAAATTCTAGGCAATAAGCAAAGAAAAGCCGGCAAAGCCCCTTAATCTTTGTGCACGAAGCCCCGGACGAAGATGCAGGACACGTGAGTATAGGCCAGTCTGTCGTTCGGTTGGGGCTAGGATTCCCGGGGCAGGACAGGTATGCACCCCGAGAGGTGGGTAAGAGTACAGACCCCGGAAGATGGGACAGAGGAAAAGCAGGCCCACTGTCACTATGGGTGGGGGAGATCCTGTGAATCTTTCCCCAGTACCCCCGAGTAGTCCATTGGGACTGATGATTAAGTACTGGGATGCCTACCCTTCTAGGCGGGGTAAGAGTAAAGTAAAGATGATACATTAATGTATGGAAGTCTGGGCAGGACAACCCATAAGGGGTGAATCTGTTCACTGGCCCAGGTTTGGTTCCTTTGAGGACTGGGTATGTCAAGCTCTAAATTTGTGTGTAAATGAAAAGGAAGCCTTTAGTTTAGAAGAAAGTGAATATGCAGCCCTTTGGATAATTTCTGATACAAGGGCAAATTTATACGCTTTAAGTGAAAGAGAACCCCTTACAAGAAGTGGCAATGGGGGGATGAGAAAATGTTTAAAGAAGACTAGGGGTGTCAAGAACTTTATTTTCTGGGGATAAGGAGTAAGACAGAGCCCCTGGTAAAACTGAAAGTATGTCCCCAGCAGTAAGAAATTGAGTTCCTCGTGGACTCAGGGACGGAAAGATCCACCATCCAAAGTTTACCCCCCGGGATGTAAAATTTCCTCGGAGACAGTACAGGTAATTGGCGCAAAAGGGGAACCCTTTGCGATACCCATGGTCGAGGAAATATTATTTGAAAGCAACTCCAAAATTAGCTTAGAGTCATTGTTGCTGGTGCCTGAAGCCGACTATAATTTATTGAGATGAGACTTAATGGTTAAACTGGGACTTTCTTTGAAAATAAAAAAAAAACCCAAAAAAAAACCAATTACGAGTTAAATTATGCTCCCTTGAAGTCGAAGACGAAAAGCAAATTAACCCCGAGGTATGGTATACCCCAGAGACCACGGGAAGATTAAATATTAAACCTTTTGTGATTGTGATTAAGGACCCTGAGGTCCCGTTACGAATTAAACAATGCCCACTACTTGAGGAGGGTAGGAAGGGATTGAAACCAGAAATTAAAAGACTAACAGCTTTTACGGGAATATGAGCCGGGCCAAGGAGTAACCCTCGTCCAGTATGTGGACGACTTGTTGTTGGCCTGAGAAGATGAGGAAACAGTTAGACGGGAGAGTATTAAACTTTTAAACTTATTAGGTTTACAGGGTTTAAAGGTGTTTAAACAAAAATTACAGTCTGTAGAAGTAGTAGTAAAGTACCTAGGGCACAGAGTCAGTAAAGGAACTAAGAAATTGGATCGTGAAAGGGTTAATGCAATACTCTCTATGCCTCTGCCCAGAAATAAACGACAAGTGTAACAATTATTGGGACTTTTTGGGTATTGTAGGCAATGGGTTGAGAATTGTAGTGGAAAAGCAAAATTTTTATATGCTAAATTATCTCACGATGGGTTGCTAAAGTGGACTCCAGAGGATGGAGAAAAATTGGAAATACTTAAGAGGGAATTGACAAATGCCCCCATGCTCAGTTTACCTGACTTGCAGAGACCCTTTTTCTTATTTGTTAATACAGAGGGAGGTGTCGCATACGGGGTATTGGCTCAGGAGTGGGCAGGAAGCAAAAACCTATAGCCTATCAAACTATTAGACACAATTAGTAGGGGATGGCCCACTTGTCTGCAAACAATAGCCGCCACAGCACTATTGGTTGAGGAAGTTCTCAAAATTACCTTTGGAGGAGAGTTGAAAGTAATCTCCCCACATAACATCAGGGGAGTATTACAACAAAAAAGGCGGACAAATGGATATTAATTGCTTCTCCAAAGTTGTCTGTAGAAACTACCTCTCTGCAGAATCCGGCTCAATTTTTATATCTTGAGCCTTATTCACAGACTGAAAATATGCTTTTGGAATAGCTTATACATTTAGAAGATTTGGGAATAGAGAGGGTTAACAAATTTACAAGGAAAAGACTAATCCATCAAGAGCTTACAAGCCATAAGGGGCCTTAAGAAAATTGCTGTGGTACGCTTGAGGGGACACCAGAAAGGGTTAACCCCGCAAATAAGAGCAAATAATTTAGCTGACCAAGCAGCTAAAAGAGCTGCTTTAGTAATTCTGGAGACTAGGGACACAGATATATCGGATAAGAGGCAGAAAGAACTAAATCCACAGGTACCGAAATTCACACCACAGGAGTAAGAAAAACTAATAAAGATGGGAATACAAAAGAATAGGTCAGGAACCTGAAAATTACCTGACAGCCGAGAGGTTTTTCCTAAAACAATGGCCCTCAGAATTTTACAAAGAATACACAACGGTACACACTGGGGCACTCAAACCTTAATTGACCAATTTGTAATTAAGTATATGTGCATTGGTTTATATGATCTGGCTAGGCAAATTTTAAGGGGATGTATACCGCGTCAAAGGGTCAATAGACAATATCTAAGAAAAATAAAGCAGCTGAATTCTGTAGTTTCACAAAATGTTTTAACTAGTATTTTTAACAGTACTGCTGCCTTCAACAATAGTTTTCCTCCTCCTAGGCACTGTGCCCCTCCCCTGTGCTGGCATCTTGCTGGTGCCAGTGTATCTGCAGGGTGGACTTGGCCAGGGAGATCACAGAGTTACAGCTGCGTGGTGGTGTGCTGACTTAGCAGGCAGCTCAGCTGCTTCCCCGGCCGGTTCACCAAGCAAGCATGGAAGCTGCTTGCACTGGCCGGAGGGAAGCACAAGATGCACATGGAAAAAGCAGGAGGAAGAATCCTGGCCCATAGACCCTTTTCTAATACACAAATTGATTTTACCGATTCGACAACACGAACCACGGCCTGGGTGGAGGTTAAAATATTATTAGAAAAAAAAAAATTAATTACTCCCCGATGTGGGATTGTTGAAACTGTAGGTTTTGGAATTGAGTGACAACACCACACACCATGGCACCCACAAAGTTCTGTCAGAGTTGAAAGAAGGAATGGAGAAATTAAAAAACAATTAACAAAATTAAAATTGGAAACAGGGATGTCCTGGATTAGGTGTTTACCATTGGCTCTATTAAATATCTAAACACAGCCGAGAACTGATGTGGGTGTTTCTCCCTTTGAAATGTTATATGGGATGTCATATGACATGAGTAACCCGGGGAATCATCCGCGATTGGAGGATTCCCTAGTAGAGGCTTACAAAACACAACTAATGGCAGGAAGAAAGGAGTTAATAAGAAAAGGAATATTGGCACAACCCCCCCCCCCCCCCCCCCTTGGATATGGCGATACACAAGATACAACTGGGTGACAAAGTCCCGATAAAGACTTGGAAAAACTTCTTTAACACCTCAAAGGGAGGGATCTTTTCTTGTCTTTCTAACAACAGATACAGCCATTAGGACTGCTGAGTGTGGATGGACACATGCCAGTCGAGTGAAGGGACCTATTTCGGATTCAACATTGCAAGAGCCATCCTGGAAGGTCACCAGTTCCCCTGGAAGTCTCAGAATGACCCTAAAGAGATCTTAAACACCGATGCTCTTATACAGATAAGTGATGAAGGAGAAACTTGTAACTAAGTATGTAAAAACTTTACAGTTAAGCGTGGAGTCAAACGTTGTAATTGTTATCCTTTTGTGTGTTTTATTTGTAAAATCTGCTAAGGACGGTGGTGGTCTCATTGTTATGAAGGAACCCCTCCTAGGGGAATTTATGGGAATAATTACACACAAAAATTGAAATTGACACAAGAAATATTTGAGTATAAAACAGCTTAAGGGGAAATTGAAAAATGGTCACCACGGTGGTAGAATATATATAGGTTACCAGAATATTATTGTTTCCACCCAAACGAGCCCGTTCCTCTTTCAATAACTATTGTCCAGGTGTGTTGCCGGAGAGACCTAAGTGGAGTATGGTGCAGCTCCCCAGAGTAAAACGAATAACTGGGAGAAATTCAAACGAAGGTGCGCTAAGCAAAAAGTCTCGGAGCCTCCTGAAGAATACCCCTGCTGCCGGGAAGATGGAACACCCCGTGACTCAAAGCAACCGAGCCGACGGGCGAGGCAGAGGTGTAAAAAACCGTGGAGGACGGAACCCCGAGATTAGAGTAATGCGCAAGCCTCGGAGGAGCTGCCCTAGTGCCAATCCCGGCTTAACGCTGCCTCAGGAACACACCCACCGAGGAAAAGAAAAAGGGGGGCTAGAGGGCAATAAATGGGATCAAGAAAAACCTTGTAGGAAATCGGAATAGCCCCACCCATCCTGGCCGATTATTTTAATTATTGTATGTATCTGGGAGCAATTAATTAGACCGTGTCAAGGACCCTTGTTAGGTGGGAGGATTCAAAGGTCCTTAAAGTTAATGTAAACGGAAAAATCCCTAAGATCACGATCTGAGGTGGTGTTACAGAAATGGAGAGGTTTAGATCTCCTATTTTTAAAACAAGGCGGACTTTGTGTAGTTCTCCTACAGCATTCTTCTCCTTTCTTAGGAGAAGAATGCTGTATTTATGCAGATCATACCGGCATTGTTAGAGATACTGTGGCTAAACTTAGGGAAGGGTTGGAAAAGAGAGGACGAGAAAGAGAATCTCAACAAGGCTGGTATGAATCATGGTTTAACTCTTCCCCCGGTTGACTAAAACTCTTATACTAAGCCACCGAGAATTACAATGGTTTACTGAACAAAATGGTGATAAAAGGGGGGGATTGTGATAGATGTAAACCACATGTACCTTGAAACAGGTCGTAACGTGTTCTGATTTTGTAAGAATGATTGTGTAACCTATATTGTTAGTTGCTAACGAAGCATAGAACTGAGTTATAGGTAACTTAGAAGTGGAAACCATAGAAATTAAGGAGCCAATGAATGAGCTTGCTGATAAAGATGACCAAATATGGGAGAGGGGTCAACTAAGGGACAAGTGAGGAAGAGGAGCCACTTCATCCCATCGACCACTAGGAGGTAAAAGACGACCCCCTAACAACAACTGGCGCATGTGCAGAAGAAGCCTCAGTGAAACAATCGGGACCCGGAACTAAAGGACTATAAAAACCTGAATTCGGAAAGGGACGGTGCATGCCGTTGGTAGAGCTGAGACGCTCTGGCCGCCCAGCGCTGTTTGCTTAATTGCCGCCCGCTAAATTAATAGAATTCAGTTTGTAACTGAATTAACTGTTTTCTGACTGGTGACTGGGAAACCCACAATCACAAGGGTCAAATGTCATCAGGTCACAAGTCAGGGTCTAAAGTAACTGTCAAAGGTTAGCTTAGAAGGCCAAAGGTCAGGGTCGCTGGCCAAAGGTCCCCCAAAACGCAGTGACCTAGTGCCTCGGGCTCCCGCTGGTTTTTTTTGTTCTGGCCTGTGCATCACTGTAAATGGTCCCCCTGGAAACAGTGAATCAGTGACTTTGTTTCTACGCTCTTTTGGTTCCTGCCTGTCTGTCACAACAGTCTACCCAGAAACAGTGGCTATGTTATTTTGACTATTAATTTCCTTCTCCCTTTCTCTCTTTCTCTCTCTTTGGACTCTAGTTCCTATTTTGGCATTCCACAGTCAGTCCTCTAGCCTCTTGGTATTTGTCCCCTCTGTCTCTGGTTCTGTGCGCCTGTCATTGATGAGCATAGAAAGTCATCACCGATAGATTTATTTCTCCATCTTTGTCGATTCTGTTCCCTGCCCTTCATTTTGGGTTTTTCCCCCCTGTCTACCTAGGATTTGATAAATTGGCTATACTGCAGCCTGTTGCTACCTTTTTCTTTCCCCGTGTCAGTTTGTATGGCTCCTTGTCTCTCTTTAGTCCTCTCTCTGTACTGCGTTAGCTGTGCTCTGTTTTCTTTCTCCTTCCCTCTGTCTCCATTTCAGACCCTCTGTCTTTCAGCTCTCCTTCTCTGCCCAGTCACCTACCGTTGTTTTCTCTGTCTCTCTAACTTTCTATTTCTCTATCTCTCTGTGGCCTCAGAAGTTTTCAGGTCAGGAACATCTTTCAGTTCTGACACCTGTCGATCCAGAGTTATCACTGCCTTGGGTTCAGCAGAGAAATTGTCTTTGCCCAGGGCCAATCGCCCCCACACAACCCGCTCACCCTTGGGCACAGAGGAACAATCGGTGGGTTTATAAATTAAAATGGTAGTTCATAGGGTCAAAAAGCTCATTTGATGAATAAAACAGTGTTTAAAAAATGTGTTTTACACCATAGAAATAGCAGTTTGTAGGACTAAAAGCATTTTATATCTAGAAATTAAACGGTGGGTTTGTAGGGAAAAATAGAGCATTTTTTAGAATAAGTTGGTGTTTTATAGAAAAGAAGCATAGTGCTTTTACAGAATAAAGCTGTGGTTCTGTATGATAAAAATTTGGTTTCCTAGATTAAAAATGGTGCTTAAGGGAATTTTAAATTTCTTTCCCCTCCCCATAATAAAATGGAGTTTTCCAGGCTGAAATGGCCTCATGTTCCTCCAAGGACCGATTGTACGCTCTTCCCAAGGTTTTCCGCTTACCCAGGGCTTCTGGTAGAAGCATGGCAATACAGGTGGCATCACGAGATGCAAAGTATAACTGTCTAACGTTTTGGCTCTTTTGGTACCTAGGTAAAGTACATAGGCTCTAACAGTAGTATTTTTACAGTTCATAAGTAGCCATTTTCCTACCAAGCTTCACTTGATATTTATCTTTTTCTATCTACATGCTAGAAAACTTAAAACTACTTACATACCAGTACAAGAGATGCAGCCGCAGTAGGAATCGGGATCGTTGTTTTCCGTGAGAGTCGCTTTCTCCATTCAGCACCCAGCGTCCCACAAAGCTAACTCCAGTCAGAAAACCCACTTCAGTTCCTTCGGTGCCTTTATATCTTCTGCAGCCACTGCTTAACAACTCAGATCAGAAGAGCGGCACCTCCTCCTCCAGCTGCTTTTAACCATTCTGCAGGCAAGACCCGCCCCTTTCCCAGAGGACTGTGGGAAGGGCAGTGGGTGGGGCCAGGGGTACATAAACCACCGGTCTTCGCTTAGGCCATGCATTCTCCTGCTGGCTTCCATTTAGCAGATGGAGCTTAGTTGTCAGCTTGGCTTTTTGGGAAGATGCATCTGAGGTAAGAGCTTAAGGAGTACTCAATGTTAAGTAGCATGTATATAATAGAATGTGTACTTATAAATAGGTTTGGTTTTGGTTTTTATTCATTAATTATGTATTGTATGTTTAGGGGTTTGTAAGATAACACTATACGGTTATCTATTGGTCCTTGGTTCTAAGTGTGTGGTCTTTTACATGTGTTCCTGATCATACCGAAGATAGAACCTTACCTTTTAATATCCAGTTTTTCCTTGTAACGAGTAAATTGTGAATATCGCTTCTCCTAACAGGCACAATGATGAGATTAAATGGGGGCAGGCAAGGAAAGTCTTATGTTTGCCTATAGAGGTTTAGCCTTTCCCAATAGAGTAACAGGGATCAAATA
This sequence comes from Gallinula chloropus, assembly GCF_964237585.1. Taxonomy (NCBI): domain Eukaryota; kingdom Metazoa; phylum Chordata; class Aves; order Gruiformes; family Rallidae; genus Gallinula; species Gallinula chloropus. Next base: position 90,319,289 of record NC_140089.1, read on the forward strand.
GGTAGTATTTTCCCAGTTCCAGGAGAGCTCATGGCTTTTCTAGCGGTTTTCAGTGGACTGTGGTTTTTTCTAGCTCATCTGGAGGTCGCAGCAGGCCCCTCGTGGACTAAAAGCATTAGCTCTGTGTTAAGGCAGAGTAGAGAATGTTTTTAGCAAGAATCCTTTTCTCCATTCAGCATTGATTGTCTGATTAAACAACTTGGGTCCCAAGAGCCACACCTGCTCCTCCAGCTGCTTTTAATCCCTCTGCAGGCAGCATCATCCCCTTTCCCAGGCCACTGTGGGAAGGGCAGTGGGTGGAGCCTGGGGTATATAAGGCACCTGCCTTGCCTTTGGCAGCTCATTCTACTCTCTGTCTCCTGTCAGTGTGTTCTGGTTTTCATTCTGCAGCTGAAGCATTGGAGTTGCTGCTGTTGTCTTGGTTCGTGCATTCAAGGTAAGTGTTTTACAACTAGTTAAGCGTGGCCAGTGTCTACCTAGTCAAATGTACTTATTTATGAAGCTTGACTTGCGTTTCGTTTGTGTCTTTTGTGTTGCCTTTACCAGGGCAGCTCAATCCTATCAGGTTAGCTGTCGGTCTTTTGCTTCTGGGTGCACAGCATTTTACCGGCGTTCCTGACCTTGCACAAGATGGACTGTTGGGGTTTTATTTCACCAGCTTTGCTCTTTAAACTGTAAGCCGTTAGCACCACTTCTGTTACTAGGTCTGATGATAAGCTTATCCAGCTAGGGCTTGAGTAAGCTTCTTGCTTGCGTATAGGCTTTTAGCATTTCCTAATAAAGTCATGGGTATCAAAGGCAACTCTCTTCCGGGTTACGGGACAGTTTATGGCTTTTCCTCATTGTTCTCAGAACTGTGATCCTTTTAGAACCAGCGCAGTTTGCAGCAGGTCCTTTGTTGACTCTAAGTATTGGGACTGGATTTCTCCTACGGCATGTTACTGGCTTTAGACTTTGGTGGAAGGTGTTGTACGCAATACCCGAAGCGTGGCTCCATTGAGCAGATCCTATCGGTGAAGGTCTAACTGCTGTTTCTTACGTTTTACAGGTGGCACCTGAGGGTCACCTCCAGTGTGGATCTCCGTTTCTCTCAAGAATGGATTTGGGATCCCTGGACTTTTCAATGCTAAGTCGAGGGAGTAGGAGTAAAGGGCAAGACGGGGAGCGGCAGTGGAGAGGGTGCCTGCGTTGCGGGGGAGTTATTAGGCATCCCTTGTTTATTTTATAGCCCTGGCACGAACCTCGGCGCGGGCACCTGTAAGTGGCGGAGGCTGCGAGCGATCGGTCAGGTAAGGGAATGGGAGACGGGAACAGGTTTTGGGCGGTCTCTTGGCATGTGGCCTTCTGCTTTGTTACGTGCGGGCCCCATAGAGAGCATCGTTGGGACATAGCCACGTGTCTGAGTGCACTGAGAAGGTGAAGCGGTTGTCGTCTGTGTTGGTGTCTAACACCGAAGCATCACATGGCAGGTAGATGGAGCGTTTGGCTCTGATTTTGGCAGATGCTGCGCAGCCACCTTGCGCCGTGTGCCTCTGTATTGGGGTGGTCTAAGGGATAGCGTTCCTCTGTATTGCGCTTGCCTTGCGCCATGCGCCTATGTATTGGGGTGCTATAATGCATAGTGTGCCTCTATTGCCTTCACCTTGCGCCGTCTGCCTCTGTATTACGCTTGTCGTGCGCCGTCTGCCTCTGTATTACGCTTGTCGTGCGCCGTGTGAGACGGGGGTTCCTAAATGGAAGCGAGAGGTCTGGAATGGTGCGGTAATGAGTTGGCATCGGGGGACTTGCTTAGTAGACACGGGGGCCAGATGCGATGCATACGGACGCAGCGACAGAGGAGTCAAGGGGAAGACCCCAAGCAGGTAGGTCGGCCAGTGGCATTAGCGTGATGAAATGATCAGCGGCTCTGTGCCACCTTTAAGATTCGTGTGTGTCTGTTTCTCTTTTGAAGGTGCGAAGCGAGGAGGAGAGCGGGCCGTTTCCAGGAAAGGCGACTCGGGCCAGGCGAGCCATTCCTAGTGGGCCAGTGTTGTATTGCAGGTGAGTGTTACAGGCATCCCTTGTTTGTGTGTTTATAGGCCAGGCCTGAGCGTCTGCGCAGCTACCAGTAAATGGCATGGGCCAGGTGAGCGATTTGTTAAGGTATGGTAATGGAAGGTGGGAACCTGTTTCTTTTTCAGGCCCCGGAGGCGGTGGTGGGACATGGCCATGGTACACAGAGAAGGTGAGGCGGCCGTTACCTGTGGCGGTAACCATGGCCCCTCGTGGACTGTAAGCATTAGCCCTTTATTTCACAGGCCCGTAGCAGAGCCCGGAGTTCAGTGGAAGACCAAACATAGCACTTGCCTGCAAAAGATGAGGTTTGCCCCGCAAGTGCGGCTTCTGGGGAACTGTGCATACTGGGGAGGGGGGAGCAAGGGGGGTAGATATTGAATGAAGTTGAGCCTGGGAGGGAGGGAGGCTTCCCATGGAGACCTGAGAAATGGGTAAACTGTCGGTCTGCATCCTGGTGACTCTCTCAATGCTCTTTGCAGATGCAGCGGGATGAGCGGAGCACCCTAAGAAAGCAGGTCAGCATATGTTACGCATGGTAAGATGCCACTGCTGGCTGTCTGACTAGCTTATCCGTTCGGGTCTGTAATTTTTTCTCTGAAGTCTCAAACTGCCAAGCGAAGCCAGATGTCAGCACCGGCGGTGACCTCGGCCAGGTGAGCTGAGAGTAGCGGGCTAAAGCAGCGATCACTTTTTCAGGGGTGACTGTGCCTGTCAAGTTCTAACAGTCTCTTTTTGCTTTACAGGAGCTACCTGAGGCTTGACACAGCAAAGCGTCCCAGTAAGCAGACATGCAGTAGACGTTTTACCCTGTCAAGAAAGGATGTTGGATCTCTGGACTCCTCAAAGCTAAGTAGAAGGAACTGGATAAGAGGGCAAAAATGGGAGGGGTGTGTAGGAGGCTGAGTAAGGCTGCACGGGGACGAGCAGGTCAATTGTCAGCACAATGCCAGGGTGTGCCGGGCAGGGCAGCTCCAGCCCGTGTCTGTCTGTCCGCTTATTGTTTGGTGTGTCTTCTGTGTCTTAGTCCCTCTCTGGGTGTCAGCATCCTCTTTGCGCTCAAAGGGGCACAGCGTGCCTCTCGGGCATAGTCTCTAGGGTCTGGGATGCCCACGCTCGCTCATCAGCATAGCGCCCACGGGGCTCTTCTTGATTTGCCTGGCAGGGTCACGGCACGGTTTGCCCTTGCATCTTGGAAGTTTCCGGTCAGCCCTCTCTTAGGGCATCATCGCAGGCTCTGGCGGGAGCTCTGTTCTCCGGTCACCTATTTTCACGTCCCGAGGCTTTTTCCTTGCATCTTTCCAATTGTTAGGTCTTGAAGATGGTCGTCTTGCGCATCCGTCATCACAATTTTGACAGTAAGTCCTTCCAACGAGCCGTTCCAGTCCCCTCTCTTCTGAGGTTGCCATAGAGCTTCCGCCCGTCCGCTCTCAGTGGTGTAGTTTGACAGCTGCCTGTGCAGGAGCCCTTCTTGCTGACACTCTTTGGCCATCTTGGAGTCGCATTGTCCGCAGGGTTCTGTGTTGTGTCATTCTGTGCATGTTTGGCTGGGAGCTGCTCTGCCTGGGGCTGTGGAGCTGGGGTGACATGGCACAGCAGTAAGAGTGCAGGGTTAGCGTGCAGGATTCTGCCCGGGAGGCCTTGGTTAAGGCAGTACCGTCAGCAGGGTGTGCAGTCTGTCCTTTCTGTCCCATTCCTGGGAGATGATGGGAGCTGCCTGGGTGGGGTCCTTCAGCGTTGGAAGAAGCAGATGGGATTTTGCAGGGGTGTAAGGCTGTGGGGCTCTGAGGTATGCCGGCTGGGGTTTTTTCTGTTTGTGTTTTAATGGCTGCTTGCAGTTAGACTCCAGATAGGGTTCCTAAATGGAAGCGAGAGATCTGCAATGGTGGAGCAATGAGTTGGCATCATGGAGACTTGCTTAATAAATTGTTGGGTTTTTCAGACGGGGCCAGAGGCGATGCATAGCGATGCAGCGACAGAGGAGTCGAGGGGAAGACCCCAAGGAGGTAGGTCGGCCAGTGGTGTCGGCGTGATGAAATGGTGTGCTGCTCTGTGCCACCTTTAAGATTTTTTGTGTTTGTGGCTGTTTCCCTTTTGAAGGCGTGAAGCGAGGAGGAAAGAAATCCATTTTCAGGGAAGGCGACTCAGGCCAGGCGAGCCATTTCTAGTGGGCCAGTGTTGCGTTGCAGGTGAGTTATAAGCATCCCTTGTTTATTTTATAGCCCTGGCATGAACCTCGGCGCAGGCACCTGTAAATGGTGGAGGCTGCGAGCAATCAGTCCGGTAAGGGAATGGGAGATGGGAACAGGTTTTGGGCAGTCTCTTGGCATGTGGCCTTCTGCTTTGTTTCTTGCAGACCCCATGGAGAGCTTTGTTGGGACATAGCCACGTGTCTGAGCGCACTGAGAAGGTGAAGCGGTTGTCGTCTGTGTTGATGTCTAACACCGAAGCATCACATGGCAGGTAGATGGAGCGTTTGGCTCTGATTTTGCAGATGCTGCGCGGCTACCTTGCGCAGTGTCCCTCTGTATAAGGGTGGTCTAAGGGATAGCATTCCTCTGTATTGCGCTTGCCTTGTGCCATGTGCCTCTAACGGGGTGGCATAATGCATAGTGTGCCTCTGTATTATGCGTTCAGCTTATGCTGACTGCCTCTGTATTATGCCTTCAGGTTGTGCAGTGTGAGACAGGGGTTCTTAAATGGAAGTGAGAGGTCCGGAATGGTGCAGCAATGAGTTGGCATTGGGGGGCTTCCTTAATAAATTGTTGGGTTTTTCAGATGGGGCCAGAGGCAGTGTATACCAATGCAGCAACAGAGGAGTCGAGGGGAAGACCCAAGGAGGTAGGTTGGCCTGTGGTGTGGGCATGATGAAATGGTCAATGGCTCTGTTCCACCTTCAGGATTTGTGTGTGTGGCTGTTTTTTGCAGGTGTGAAGCAAGGAGAGCGGGCCATTTCGAGGGAAGGCAACTTGGGCCAGGTGAGCCATTCCTAGCAGGCCAGTGTTACGGGGCATCCCCCGTCTGAGTGTTACGGGGCATCCCCCGTCTGAGTGTTACGGGGCATCCCCTGTCTGAGTGTTACGGGGCATCCCCCGTCTGAGTGTTACGGGGCATCCCCCGTCTGAGTGTTACGGGGCATCCCCCGTCTGAGTGTTACGGGGCATCCCCCGTCTGAGTGTTACGGGGCATCCCCCGTCTGAGTGTTACGGGCCAGGCCTGAGCCTTCGTGCAGCCACCAGAAAATGGTGTAGGCCAGGTGAGTGAATTGTTAGATAAGGTAATGGAAGGTGGGAACTTGTTTCTTTTTCAGGCCCCGGAGGCGGTGGTGGGACATGGCCATGGCACACAGAGAAGGTGAGGCGGCCGTTACCTGTGGCGGTAACCATGGCCCCTCATGGACTGTAAGCATTAGCCCTTTATTTCACAGGCCCGTAGCAGAGCCCGGAGTTCAGTGGAAGACCAAACATAGCACTTGCCTGCAAAAGATGAGGTATGCCCCGCAAGTGCGGCTTCTGGGGAACTGTGCATACTGGGGAGGGGGGAGCAAGGGGGGTAGATATTGAATGAAGTTGAGCCTGGGAGGGAGGGAGGCTTCCCATGGAGACCTGAGGAATGGGTAAACTGTCGGTCTGCATCCGGGTGACTCTCTCAATGCTCTTTGCAGATGCAGCGGGATGAGCGGAGCGCCCTAAGAAAGCAGGTCAGCGTATGTTACGCACGGTAAGATGCCACCGCTGGCTGTATGAGTAGTTTATCTGTTTGGGTCTGTAATTTTTTTGTCTGAATTCTCAAACTGCCAAGCGAAGCCAGATGTCAGCACCGGCGGTGACCTCGGCCAGGTGAGCTGAGAGTAGCGGGCTAAAGCAGCGATCACTTTTTCAGGGGTGACTGTGCCTGTGAAGTTCTAACCGTCTCTTTTTGCTTTACAGGAGCTACCCGAGGCTTGACACAGCAAAGCGTCCCAGTAAGCAGACATGCAGTAGACGTTTTACCCTGTCAAGAAAGGATGTTGGATCTCTGGACTTCTCAAAGCTAAGTAGAAGGAACTGGATAAGAGGGCAAAAATGGGAGGGGTGCGTAGGAGGCTGGGTAAGGCTGCACGGGGAGGAGCAGGTCAATTGTCAGCACAATGCCAGGGTGTGCCGGGCAGGGCAGCTCCAGCCCGTGTCTGTCTGTCCGCTTATTGTTTGGTGTGTCTTCTGTGTCTTAGTCCCTCTCTGGGTGTCAGCATCCTCTTTGCGCTCAAAGGGGCACAGCGTGCCTCTCGGGCATAGTCTCTAGGGTCTGGGATGCCCACGCTCGCTCATCAGCATAGCGCCCACGGGGCTCTTCTTGATTTGCCTGGCAGGGTCACGGCACGGTTTGCCCTTGCGTCTTGGAAGTTTCCGGTCAGCCCTCTCTTAGGGCATCATCGCAGGCTCTGGTGGGAGCTCTGTTCTCCGGTCACCTATTTTCACGTCCCGAGGCTTTTTCCTTGCATCTTTCCAATTGTTAGGTCTTGAAGATGGTCATCTTGCGCATCCGTCATCACAATTTTGAACGGCTCGCTGGAAGGACTTACTGTCCAGTCCCCCCTCTTCTGAGGTTGCCATAGAGCGTCCTCCCGTCCGCTCTCAGTGGCGTAGTTTGACAGTTGCCTGTACAGGAGCCCTTCTTGCTGACAGTGTTTGGCCATCTTGGAGTCGCATCGTCCACAGAGTTTTGTGTTGCGTCATTCTGTGCGTGTTTGGCTGGGAGCTGCTCTGCCCGGGGCTGTGGAGCTGGGGTGACATGGCACAGCAGTAAGAGTCCAGGGTTAGCGTGCAGGATTCTGCCCGGGAGGCCTTGGTTAAGGCGGTACCGTCAGCAGGGTGTGCAGTCTGTCCTTTCTGTCCCATTCCTGGGAGATGATGGGAGCTGCCTGTGTGGGGCCCTTCAGCGTTGGAAGAAGCAGATGGGATTTTGCAGGGGTGTAAGGCTGTGGGGCTCTGAGGTATGCAGTTAGACTCCAGATAGTGTTCCTAAAAGGAAGGGAGAGGTCTGGAATGGTGCAGCAATGAGTTGTCATCAGGGTGACTTGCTTAATAAACTTTTTGGTTTTTCAGACGGGGCCAGAGGCGATGCATAGCGATGCAGTCATGGAGTTCTCATCTGGAACACCCCAAGGAGGTTGGTCAGCCAGTGGTGTTGGCGTGATGAAATGGTTGAGCAGCTCTGTGCCACCTTTAAGTTTTGTGTGTGTGGCTGTTTCTCTTTTGAAGGTGCGAAATGAGGAGGGAAGGGGGCCGTTTACAGGCAAGGTGACTCGGGCCAGGTGAGCCATTCCTAGAGGGCCAGTGTTGCTTTATAGGTAAGTGTTACAGGCATGCCTTGTTTGTGAGCGCTAGGCCAGGCCTGAGCCTCTGCGCAGCTGCCAATAAATGGCATGGGCCAGCTCAGTGGTTATGTTAACATAATGTAATGGAAGGTGGGAACTGGTTTCTTTTCAGGCCGTGGAGGTGGTGGCAAGACATGGCCATGGCACACAGAGGTGGTGGGGCAGGTGTTATCTGTGTTGGTGCCTAATACCATGGCAGGCAGGTGGAGCCCTTGTCTCTCTGTTCCTGCAGGTGCGGCCGGACCACCTTGGGAAGCGGAGGGGCAGTGGAGGTGAGCTGGAATAATAGCTGGGTGCTGGGTATGAGGTGATTGTGGGAGCAGTGATTTCTCACCAGGGTCAAGAGTAATTTTGCATCTCTTGGGGTGGTAGGTACCACATGCCATGACCACCACCATGTCTCTCTTTGGATTGACTGGGTCAGTGGAATGCCACAAACAGGGTGTTCTGGTTAGAATTGACAGTTGTTATCCACAGCATCTGTTGTGTCTCGCACCTTACAGCCACTGGCTAAGTTGCAGCTCTCCGTTCTCCACCCTCAGCGAGCATCATCACGTCGGAGCCTCGCCGCTTTGTCATGAAGCCCTTTGACCAGCTGTCGGCTTGATAGTGTTGCGTCTTCTGGATTGTATTGCCTAGTAGGGTTCTGTCTTGGGGTGGTGTCTCATGCCGTGTGACTCTGTAACGGGACGCTGTAATCTGTAGCATTGTCATGTCTGGGGATGCTGTCTCGCACCGTCTGCCTCTGTACGCGAACTGAGTCTCACATGCCGTGTGACTCTGTAACGGGATGCTGTAATCTGTAGCATTGTCATGTCTGGGGATGCTGTCTCGTGCCGTCTGCCTCTGTATGCGAACTGAGTCTCACATGCCGTGCGACTCTGTAACGGGACGCTGTAATCTGTAGCATTGTCATGTCTGGGGATGCTGTCTCGCGCCGTCTGCCTCTGTATGCGAACTGAGTCTCACATGCCGTGCGACTCTGTAACGGGACGCTGTAATCTGTAGCATTGTCATGTCTGGGGATGCTGTCTCGCGCCGTCTGCCTCTGTATGCGAACTGAGTCTCACATGCCGTGCGACTCTGTAACGGGACGCTGTAATCTGTAGCATTGTCATGTCTGGGGATGCTGTCTCGCGCCGTCTGCCTCTGTATGCGAACTGAGTCTCACATGCCGTGCGACTCTGTAACGGGACGCTGTAATCTGTAGCATTGTCATGTCTGGGGATGCTGTCTCGCGCCGTCTGCCTCTGTATGCGAACTGAGTCTCACATGCCGTGCGACTCTGTAACGGGACGCTGTAATCTGTAGCATTGTCATGTTGTAAGATGCAGTGCTGCGTCACCTGGCATTGTATCTCTGTGGTGCTTTGCACTGTATCACTCTGTCTAGTTAGCATTTTGTGCCATCTGGCTTGGTCCCAGGATGGTGTAATCAATAGCACTGTTGTAGTATGGGGCTGTAAGTAGCTGTCTGGCTGTGTTTTTGGAATGTCTTGCATTGTATGACACTGTCTTGGGGTGCACTCTTGGAATGTGCAATGTCTTTGTTAGGTATGGTTTTTGCCAGGCACTAGAGGGAGGTTTGGAGTCCTGCAGTAAATTCTGCAGCAAATGTTCCTAGAGTGTAAATTTCAAAGAGCAGCAGCAGGTAGCGTGCTGTAGGTAGTGAAGTGACTTCCTAGGCTTTGGCCTTTGAGGTGTGACACTTCACTTGACTTTGATGAAGCTGTTTGAAGAGTGAGACTCTGCCAAGCATGGGTGTAGATTTGGGGCTATGGCCCTTTGCGGTGGCTGGAGGCAGAATGGCTCTGATGTAGGTGCTCATCAGTAGGGGTGGGCAGGCTGTTGGTGAGTTAGTGTGGCTAACCATGTGTGTGATGCTTTTGTTTCAGGATTGCTCAAGCAAACCTGAAACCTGCTTGGGTTTTGGCAGGCAGGGTGATGTTTTTGGAGGGCCCGGGGAACGATGTTCCCGGGTGGTGCCTCGCAGGGCAGGGGGAGCAGAATGAGTGGTGGTGTGTGTGTGGCTGCCTAACTGTGTGTGTGATGCTTTTGTTTCAGGTTTGCTCAGGCCTCAGGATTTAGATATTTTAGAATAAAAAAACCCCAGCCGGGGGATTTTTTTTTTGTTCCCCCGGCTGGGTTTTTTTTTCCCCGGTCCCGGCCGGTCTGCGAGGCGACTGTTGTCGCCTAAGTTTGGGTGCAGCCGGTGCTTGGGCAGGGGTTTTTGGCAGGCAGGGAGATGTTTTTGGAGGCCCCTGGGAACTGTGTTCCCGGGTGGTGCCTTGCAGGGCAGGGGGAGCAGAATGAGTGGTGGTGTGTGTGGCTGCCTAACTGTGTGTGTGGTGCTTTTGTTTCAGGTTTGCTCAAGCCTCAGGAATTAGATATTTTAGAATAAAAAAACCCCAGCCGGGGGAATTTTTTTTTTTGTTCCCCCGGCTGGGTTTTTTTTCCCCGGTCCCGGCCGGTCTGCGAGGCGACTGTTGTCGCCTAAGTTTGGGTGCAGCCGGTGCTTGGGCAGGGGTTTTTGGCAGGCAGGGAGATGTTTTTGGAGGCCCCTGGGAACTGTGTTCCCGGGTGGTGCCTTGCAGGGCAGGGGGAGCAGAATGAGTGGTGGTGTGTGTGGCTGCCTAACTGTGTGTGTGGTGCTTTTGTTTCAGGTTTGCTCAAGCCTCAGGAATTAGATATTTTAGAATAAAAAAACCCCAGCCGGGGGAATTTTTTTTTTTGTTCCCCCGGCTGGGTTTTTTTTTCCCCGGTCCCGGCCGGTCTGCGAGGCGACTGTTGTCGCCTAAGTTTGGGTGCAGCCGGTGCTCGGGCTGGGGTTTTGGCAGGCAGGGTGATGTTTTTGGAGGCCCCTGGGAACTGTGTTCCTGAGGTGTGCTGTGCTGGTTGTGTTCTTTTGGGTTGTAGGGCTTGTGTTGTCTCAGGTAGGGTTTTATGGATTGTCATAGCTGTGACTTGTTGCAGCAAGGTCTGCTGTTTATTAAATGGTTACGGGGAGAGATTTGCGGTAGTGTTGGTGGAAGAGCGGGAAGAGATCCTATAAGGATGGCTTCAGGAGGACTGGAGTGCAGTATTGCTGGTCCTAATTGGTTTGTGACATAGGAAGCAGGTGTGAAGGATTTTGATTCATGTTGTGATTTGTACTGTAATTTGTTCTGTTAGCTTAAGCGTGGGAATAGATGCTGACAAGATGTCCTGTAGAGCAGAGCTGTTGCATGTGTCTTGGGTGCAGAAAGGAAGAGCAAGTTGGAATTTGAAGCAAACTAAGTTTGTGTAAAGAGAACTAATGAGCCCAGTTTATTAAAAAGGTAGCATGCTAACCTGTATGTGTTTGTGAGCACTGTCACCTGTAAGCAGTAATTTGTGTATAGCAAACTTTGAATATGTTCAGAGTCCTAACATAAGTCCTCAGTATGATCCTGAGAAATAAAGAGATGACATAACAAGGGGGTGTAATAAAGGATTTTTGGTCTCCGGTGTCAGTTTGTTCTTTGCCTCTCTCTGCCTGTCTTTGCCTCTGTAGGTCTGTCTTTGCCTCTGCCCCAGTCCCTGTGACTCTGCCCCCCCCTCTCTTGGTCTGACTCTGACTCTGCCCCCCCTCTCTTGGTCTGACTCTGACTCTGCCCCCCCCTCTCTTGGTCTGACTCTGACTCTGCCCCCCCCTCTCTTGGTCTGACTCTGACTCTGCCCCCCCCCTCTCTTGGTCTGACTCTGACTCTGCCCCCCCCTCTCTTTGTCTGTCTCTGACTCTGCCCCCCCTCTCTTTGTCTGTCTCTGACTCTGCCCCCCCTCTCTTTGTCTGTCTCTGACTCTGCCCCCCCCCTTTGTCTGTCTCTGACTCTGCCCCCCCCTCTTTGTCTGTCTCTGACTCTGCCCCCCCTCTCTTTGTCTGTCTCTGACTCTGCCCCCCCCTCTTTGTCTGTCTCTGACTCTGCCCCCCCTCTCTTTGCCTGTCTCTGACTCTGCCCCCCCTCTCTTTGCCTGTCTCTGACTCTGCCCCCCCTCTCTTTGCCTGTCTCTGACTCTGCCCCCCCTCTCTTTGCCTGTCTCTGACTCTGCCCCCCCTCTCTTTGCCTGTCTCTGACTCTGCCCCCCCTCTCTTTGCCTGACTCTGCCCCCCCTCTCTTTGCCTGTCTCTGACTCTCTTGCACTCTTTGCCTGTCTCTGACTCTCTTGCACTCTTTGCCTGTCTCTGACTCTCTTGCACTCTTTGCCTGTCTCTGACTCTCTTGCACTCTTTGCCTGTCTCTGACTCTCTTGCACTCTTTGCCTGTCTCTGACTCTCTTGCACTCTTTGCCTGTCTCTGACTCTCTTGCACTCTTTGCCTGTCTCTGACTCTCTTGCACTCTTTGCCTGTCTCTGACTCTCTTGCACTCTTTGCCTGTCTCTGACTCTCTTGCACTCTTTGCCTGTCTCTGACTCTCTTGCACTCTTTGCCTGTCTCTGACTCTCTTGCACTCTTTGCCTGTCTCTGACTCTCTTGCACTCTTTGCCTGTCTCTGACTCTGCCCTCTCTCTCTTTGCCTGTCTCTGACTCTGCCCTCTCTCTCTTTGTCTGTCTCTGACTCTCTTGCACTCTTTGCCTGTCTCTGACTCTGCCCTCTCTCTTTGTCTGTCTTTGACTCTGCCCCCTCTCTCTTTGTCTGTCTTTGACTCTGCCCCCTCTCTCTTTGTCTGTCTTTGACTCTCTTGCACTCTTTGCCTGTCTCTGACTCTGCCCTCTCTCTTTGTCTGTCTTTGACTCTGCCCCCTCTCTCTTTGTCTGTCTTTGACTCTCTTGCACTCTTTGTCTGTCTCTGACTCTGCCCCCTCTCTCTTTGTCTGTTTCTGACTCTCTTGCACTCTTTGCCTGTCTCTGACTCTGCCCTCTCTCTTTGTCTGTCTCTGACTCTGCCCCCTCTCTCTTTGTCTGTCTTTGACTCTGCCCCCTCTCTCTTTGTCTGTCTTTGACTCTCTTGCACTCTTTGCCTGTCTCTGACTCTGCCCTCTCTCTTTGTCTGTCTTTGACTCTGCCCCCCCCCTCTCTTTGCCTGTCTCTGACTCTGCCCCCCCTCTCTTTGCCTGTCTCTGACTCTGCCCCCCCTCTCTTTGCCTGTCTCTGACTCTGCCCCCCCTCTCTTTGCCTGTCTCTGACTCTCTTGCACTCTTTGCCTGTCTCTGACTCTCTTGCACTCTTTGTCTGTCTCTGACTCTGCCCCCTCTCTCTTTGTCTGTCTCTGACTCTGCCCCCTCTCTCTTTGTCTGTCTCTGACTCTGCCCCCTCTCTCTTTGCTGTCTCTGACTCTCTTGCACTCTTTGCCTGTCTCTGACTCTCTTGCACTCTTTGTCTGTCTCTGACTCTGCCCCCTCTCTCTTTGTCTGTCTCTGACTCTGCCCTCTCTCTCTTTGTCTGTCTTTGACTCTGCCCCCTCTCTCTTTGTCTGTCTTTGACTCTCTTGCACTCTTTGTCTGTCTCTGACTCTGCCCCCTCTCTCTTTGTCTGTCTCTGACTCTGCCCCCTCTCTCTTTGTCTGTCTCTGACTCTGCCCCCCCTCTCTTTGTCTGTCTCTGCTCAACTCTCTTTGCCTCTGTCTGTCTCTTTGTCCAACTCTGTCTCTCTGTGCAACTGTCTTCCACTCCTCTTCAGTTCCTTCTTATTCTCTTTCTTACTCTCACTCTCATTTTCACTTTCACTCTCATTTTCATTTTCACTCTCACTCTCATTTTCATTTTCACTCTCACTCTCATTTTCACTCTCACTCTCATTTTCACTCTCACTCTCATTTTCACTCTCTCATTTTCACTTTCACTCTCACTCTCATTTTCACTTTCACTCTCACTCTCATTTTCATTTTCACTCTCACTCTCATTTTCACTCTCACTCTCATTTTCACTTTCACTCTCACTCTCATTTTCACTCTCACTCTCATTTTCATTTTCACTCTCACTCTCACTCTCATTTTCACTCTCACTCTCATTTTCACTCTCACTCTCATTTTCACTTTCACTCTCACTCTCATTTTCACTTTCACTCTCACTCTCATTTTCACTCTCACTCTCATTTTCATTTTCACTCTCACTCTCACTCTCATTTTCACTCTCACTCTCATTTTCACTCTCACTCTCATTTTCACTTTCACTCTCACTCTCATTTTCACTTTCACTCTCACTCTCATTTTCACTTTCACTCTCACTCTCATTTTCACTTTCACTCTCACTCTCATTTTCACTCTCACTCTCATTTTCACTTTCACTCTCACTCTCATTTTCACTTTCACTCTCACTCTCTTTCACTTTCACTCTCACTCTCATTTTCACTTTCACTCTCATTTTCACTCTCTTAGCTAGTCAAGCAGCAGTAGAAAATGGCATTGCACCTGGGAGGAGGAAAAAAATTTAAAAACACAAAAATAATTATAAAATAAAAATCCCAACCTCCTCCCACGTGCAACCCATTTTCTACTGCTGCACCAGACTTATTTATTTTTCAGTTTTATTTATATATACATAATACGGGGGGGCGGGGCCACGTCGGGGGGGCGGGGCCACGTCGGGGGGGGGGCGGGGCCACGTCGGGGGGGGGGGCGGGGCCACGTCGGGGGGGGGCGGGGCCACGTCGGGGGGGGGCGGGGCTACGTCGGGGGGGCGGGGCCACGTCGGGGGGGCGGGGCCACGTCGGGGGGGCGGGGCCACGTCGGGGGGGCGGGGCCACGTCGGGGGGGGGGCGGGGCCACGTCGGGGGGGGGGGCGGGGCCACGTCGGGGGGGGGCGGGGCTACGTCGGGGGGGGGGGCGGGGCCACGTCGGGGGGGGGCGGGGCCACGTCGGGGGGGCGGGGCCACGTCGGGGGGGGGGCGGGGCCACGTCGGGGGGGGGGCGGGGCCACGTCGGGGGGGGGCGGGGCTACGTCGGGGGGGGGGCGGGGCTACGTCGGGGGGGGCGGGGCCACGTCGGGGGGGGGGCGGGGCCACGTCGGGGGGGGGGGCGGGGCCACGTCGGGGGGGGGCGGGGCCACGTCGGGGGGGCGGGGCCACGTCGGGGGGGCGGGGCCACGTCGGGGGGGCGGGGCCACGTCGGGGGGGGGGCGGGGCCACGTCGGGGGGGGGGCGGGGCCACGTCGGGGGGGGGGCGGGGCTACGTCGGGGGGGGGGCGGGGCTACGTCAGGGGGGGCGGGGCCACGTCGGGGGGGCGGGGCCACGTCGGGGGGGGGGCGGGGCCACGTCGGGGGGGGGGCGGGGCCACGTCGGGGGGGGGCGGGGCCACGTCGGGGGGGCGGGGCCACGTCGGGGGGGCGGGGCCACGTCGGGGGGGCGGGGCCACGTCGGGGGGGGGCGGGGCCACGTCGGGGGGGGCGGGGCCACGTCGGGGGGGGGCGGGGCTACGTCGGGGGGGGGCGGGGCTACGTCGGGGGGGGGCGGGGCTACGTCGGGGGGGGGCGGGGCTACGTCGGGGGGGGGGGCGGGGCTACGTCGGGGGGGGGCGGGGCTACGTCGGGGGGGGCGGGGCCACGTCGGGGGGCGGGGCCACGTCGGGGGGGGGGCGGGGCCACGTCGGGGGGGGGCGGGGCCACGTCGGGGGGGGGGCGGGGCCACGTCGGGGGGGGGCGGGGCTACGTCGGGGGGGGGCGGGGCTACGTCGGGGGGGGGCGGGGCTACGTCGGGGGGGGCGGGGCTACGTCGGGGGGGGGCGGGGCTACGTCGGGGGGGGGCGGGGCTACGTCGGGGGGGGCGGGGCTACGTCGGGGGGGGGGCGGGGCTACGTCGGGGGGGGCGGGGCTACGTCGGGGGGGGGCGGGGCTACGTCGGGGGGGGCGGGGCTACGTCGGGGGGGCGGGGCTACGTCGGGGGGGGCGGGGCTACGTCGGGGGGGCGGAGCCACGTCGGGGGCGGGGCGGGGCTACGTCGGGGGGGGCGGGCTACGTCGGGGGGGGGCGGGGCTACGTCGGGGGGGGCGGAGCCACGTCGGGGGCGGGGCGGGGCTACGTCGGGGGGGCCGGGGGCGGGGCTACGTCGGGGGGGGGCGGGGCTACGTCGGGGGGGGGCGGGGCTACGTCGGGGGCGGAGCCACGTCGGGGGGCGGGTTAGGGGTTAGGGGTTAGGGTTAGGGGTTAGGGTTAGGGGTTAGGGTTAGGGTTAGGGTTAGGGTTAGGGTTAGGGTTAGGGTTAGGGTTAGGGTTAGGGTTAGGGTTAGGGTTAGGGTTAGGGTTAGGGTTAGGGTTAGGGTTAGGGTTAGGGTTAGGGTTAGGGTTAGGGTTAGGGTTAGGGTTAGGGTTAGGGTTAGGGTTAGGGTTAGGGTTAGGGTTAGGGGTTAGGGTTAGGGTTAGGGTTAGGGTTAGGGTTAGGGTTAGGGTTAGGGTTAGGGTTAGGGTTAGGGTTAGGGTTAGGGTTAGGGTTAGGGTTAGGGTTAGGGTTAGGTCATTAGGGTTAGGGTTAGGGTTAGGGTTAGGGTTAGGGTTAGGGTTAGGGTTAGGGTTAGGGTTAGGGTTAGGGTTAGGGTTAGGGTTAGGGTTAGGGTTAGGGTTAGGGTTAGGGTTAGGGTTAGGGTTAGGGTTAGGGTTAGGGTTAGGGTTAGGGTTAGGGTTAGGGTTAGGGTTAGGGTTAGGTTAGGGTTAGGGTTAGGGTTAGGGTTAGGGTTAGGGTTAGGGTTAGGGTTAGGGTTAGGGTTAGGGTTAGGGGTTAGGGTTAGGGTTAGGGTTAGGGTTAGGGTTAGGGTTAGGGTTAGGGTTAGGGTTAGGGTTAGGGTTAGGGTTAGGGTTAGGGTTAGGGTTAGGGTTAGGGTTAGGGTTAGGGTTAGGGTTAGGGTTAGGTTAGGGTTAGGGTTAGGGTTAGGGTTAGGGTTAGGGTTGGGTTAGGGTTAGGGTTAGGGTTAGGGTTAGGGTTAGGGTTAGGGTTAGGGTTAGGGTTAGGTTAGGGTTAGGGTTAGGGTTAGGGTTAGGGTTAGGGTTAGGGTTAGGGTTAGGGTTAGGGTTAGGTTAGGGTTAGGGTTAGGGTTAGGGTTAGGGTTAGGGTTAGGGTTAGGGTTAGGGTTAGGGTTAGGGTTAGGGTTAGGGTTAGGGTTAGGGTTAGGGTTAGGGTTAGGGTTAGGGTTAGGGTTAGGGTTAGGGTTAGGGTTAGGGTTAGGGTTAGGGTTAGGGTTAGGGTTAGGGTTAGGGTTAGGGTTAGGGTTAGGGTTAGGGTTAGGGTTAGGGTTAGGTTAGGGTTAGGGTTAGGGTTAGGGTTAGGGTTAGGGTTAGGGTTAGGGTTAGGGTTAGGGTTAGGGTGGGAGGGTTAGGGTTAGGGTTAGGGTTAGTGGTTAGGTGGTTAGGGTTAGGGTTAGGGGTTAGGGTTAGGGTTAGGGTTAGGGTTAGGGTTGGTTAGGGTTAGGGTTAGGGTTAGGGTTAGGGTTAGGGTTAGGGTTAGGGTTAGGTTAGGGTTAGGGTTAGGGTTAGGGTTAGGGTTAGGGTTAGGGTTAGGGTTAGGGTTAGGGTTAGGGTTAGGGTTAGGGGTTAGGGTTAGGGTTAGGTTAGGGTTAGGGTTAGGGTTGGGTTAGGGTTAGGGTTAGGGTTAGGGTAGGTTAGGGTTAGGGTTAGGGTTAGGGTTAGGGTTAGGGTTAGGGTAGGGTTAGGGTTAGGGTTAGGGTTAGGGTTAGGTCATTAGGGTTAGGGTTAGGGTTAGGGTTAGGGTTAGGGTTAG